>NC_083770.1:11079227-11131727 GCF_963514075.1 Conger conger
TAGTGTCGAGTAGAGTAGTGTAGAATAGTGTACAGTAATGACTGTAGTGTAGAGTAGTGTAGAGTACAGTAGAGTAGAGTAGAGTAGTGTAGTGTATAGTAGAGTAGAAGTAGTGTAGTGTAGAGTAGAGTAGAAGTAGAGTAGTGTAGAGTAGATTAGTGTAGAGTAGAAGTAGTGTAGTGTAGAAGTAGAGTAGTGTACAGTAGAGTAGTGTAGTGTAGAAGTAGAGTAGTGTACAGTAGTGCAGAGTAGATTAGTGTAGTGTAGTGTAGAGTAGAAGTAGAGTAGTGTACAGTAGAGTAGTGTAGTGTAGAAGTAGAGTAGTGTACAGTAGTGCAGAGTAGATTAGTGTAGTGTAGTGTAGAGTAGAAGTAGAGTAGTGTACAGTAGAGTAGTGTAGAGTAGATTAGTGTAGTGTAGTGTAGATTAGTGTAGTGTAGAAGTAGAGTAGTGTAGAGTAGTGTAGTGTTCAGTAGTGTAGTGTAGTGTATAGTAGTGTAGTGTAGTGTAGTGTAGTGTAGAGTAATGGTGATTTTGTGGATGAGCAGACCCTACCCTCTCTCCAGCAGGATGACCTGGTCCTCTATAACATCCCTGTTCTTCAGCTCAGAGCAGCCGTCCGCCGGGTCGGCCGGCACCAGAAAGATCTCATCATACGAGGAAGTCTGACGGCACAGGAACGTTCACACTTACACTTTCGGCACACAGTCTTATCCAGGAGGACTGTCTCCTGCTTAGCCTAATCAACTGTAAGTCGCTCTGGATAAGAGAATCTGGCGAAATCCAATTAATGTAATGTACAGTGAGCAAAAGCTGTACAGTCACTGCAAGAGGCTGCAACCAGTGTTGCATTCAAATATATATATATATATACATATTTTATTTTATTATTCTTTTACAGAGAAGAAAGTAAGTGCCATGTCCCCCCTGAAACAGTGCCCCCTGCTGGCTCTACTCACAAAATCACTGCCGAAGTCACGCGCTGGAGCAGCGCTGAATATGTAGCCGATGTCTGGGGGACTGAGGACTCTGAAATACAAGAGCTCGTTTACCCCTAAAGCTGAGAGGTGCGGGGAATAGAGACAGAGAGGGGGAGACAGAGACAGTGGGGGAAATCAAGAGAGAGAGGGTGTCAGTGAGTGATAAACCAAATGGCACTGCATTATCAAGTTTAAGGACAATGATCAAAAGGCATAGATCGGGAGGAAGAAGACTGTATTTCAGGAGCACTGAATAGTATTCTGATCATTTCCTCACAATATTACCTGCTTTTCTAAATCACACTAACATTTCAAGTCCATTTATCATAATCAGAAACAAAGTTCCGCACACCATGTTCTATCAACCTGGGATAGGTGTGCCTGACCCTAAACTCAACATTTCAAACTCAAGTTCTGACAACTTGAGAGCTAAGCATATACTAAGAAGAACCGTCAACATTTTAGCAGACGTTACATTAGTTTGTCACTGCACTAATATTTATCCACCCCTTATTGCTAATCAATTACTTTGTTGCATTGATGCACGTTTCCAATTATCTGATATAGAAGTCAAACATGCTTCCTTTTCAAGGGCATTCGGTTTCTGCAAGAATATGTGTCAATATTATTTAGAAATTTAGTGGCGCAATAATTCATTCTGCCAACTGGCTTCCGTTAAGACGTGGACTCGCTGTCACGAACACAGGGAAATTAACAATTTCCAAAATAGTTTAGAAGTTAACAGATCGGGATGAGTCTGCAACTCACACATTATGATGATTGTAGTATTCAATACTCGACATGCTGCTCACTGTTTCTAGCCGAACGAATCTATCTGCCTGCTAACTTATAGCTAGCATGAAAATTGGCACAGTGATAAACAAGCAAGCCAGCTCAAGGGGTCGTCTTGCCGATTGCGCGTAGTTCATGTAATCTGCCAAGCTAAATCGTATACACCTCCTCACCTGATAAACGATGCAACTGCAGGAATACAGCTACTCCAGCCAAGAAAAGCCCAGCAAAACTGTCCCACCCCATATCAACACTTCGTCCGAGCTTTGCTTTCTCAACATATACCGGATAGGTATCTCAATCGCCAAAACGACCGCGTCTCGAGCCTCCATCCATCGCTTTAGAAACAACAACCACAAACCACAAACAGTGCATTGAGAGGCGGAAATGCCAGAGAGGAGCGGCTGATTAACCTACGGAATGCGGAGAAACGATTGGCGGACAGGAATTTTCGCCACGCAGCGAGGAGACGTTCCGGTGAGGCACTTCCGGTTGAATACTGGAGACGTCAGGCTGGTACTCTTTAGTATTTTAATTGTGTTACAGTTTTTTACAATCGTTTTCACACTTGTCTCAATACCATGTCCTCTTTTTCAAAACTCTTCACACAGTGTGCTTTTGAAACACACACCTGAGCACATCAGTTAACCTTTGGTGCAAAACGCACTTCAACCACCAAAACACTTCATATTTCACCCAAAAGTGACTCATGCTGCCATAACTATAGCATATGCTTTCTCCCATAAGACTACTTTGTCACTCAATGTTCAATGAACTACAAAACACAAACAACTTGGAGCATTGCTAAATACATATATTATGTGTTTCCCTTTCCTCTATTTTTGCACAAATATTTCAAGCAAAGCAGCTAAAGAAACCTTTGATCTGTTGGTTTGCCTCTCACAATAGATGTCATGACTGAGTGTGGTAAATTTACAGTAAACTGTAAATGAATGAATGTTTTACTATATTGGAAACCCAGAATAACAATTTTTACTGTGTAATATAAAACAATATATGATAAAGAAACAAATCACAAAAGCAACAGTATTCTTCAGAGGGTTTACAGTATTTTGACGTTTGTTCTCACAGTGCAATATACTGTAATTCAGAAAAGAAAAATACAATACAATCAATTACTCAAAATACATTACAATCAATAACAAATACATACCAAAAAGCAATATTTTCACTATATACAGTAATTTGCACATATATTATATTTTCATCAACATCACTCCGAATGTTATCTCTTGCTACACACCGAGGAAAACATCTCTTTACGTGCCTTATCCAGCCCTGGATGTGTTCATGTCCATACACCCAGCAGCCATTGCATCTAGAAGTGACATCTGTTCATGTGGGTGGTGGTCCAAAACCTTCACATATACCTTCATAAACTTCATATTGTCAGTTCCTTGACCCCCTCAGAGTTCCTGTCAAAGGGGACAGTGTACAACTGGTTCATCCTGATCTGATGTTTCTGTAGCACTCTTGAAATGGTTGTAGTGCTTACACTGTCAATGTTTGGAAATATGTTGTTGTCTGCGATTTTGTTGTTGCGTATTTCTCTTAGCCTGATGCTGTTGTTGACAATGACCATCCCAACTATTGTATCCTCCTGTTGAGGCGTAAACATTCTTCCCCTTCCCCCTGTGTGACCGCTGGGTCCTGTAGTGAGTCAAAGACAAATGTGCACTGATACATCTGCTTTTTCTGGAGACTTCTCAAATCACAGTACTGCTGTAATATACACATCATATACTCCTTCAGTCAGAATGCTGTAAATATTGTATAGTACCTGTTGGTTTGCCTGAAAATCCTCACTATTGAAGCCACTGTGGATCTAGGCAAGTTTGGTTGAACCCTCAACCTGCTTCCCTCAGGGACAGACCATGATTTACCACATGATCAATGACTGTGGCTGTTCTTGCTCTTCCGTGACGTCTTCTTCCTCTGCCTCTGGCTGCATCCATTTTCCCCACCAAGGCTAAAGGATGCAAATGCCAATCCAAAGGTGGCCCCTTTTGTATATGTGGTAACGGGGCACAAACAACAAACACCTGGGTATATTGTTCACTGAAATGACAGACAGGTGTTTCAACAGTACATACAGTGCATCCGGAAAGTATTCACAGCGCTTCACTTTTCCCACATTTTGTTATGTTACAGCCTTATTCCAAAATGGAATAAATTCCTTTTTTTCCTCAAAATTCTACACACAACACCCCATAATGACAACATGAAAGAAGTTTTTTTGAAACTTTTGCAAATTTATAAAAAAAAAAAAACTAAGAAATCACATGTACATAAGTATTCACAGCCTTTACCATGAAGCTCAAAATTGAGCTCAGGTGCATCCTGTTTCCACTGATCAACCTTGAGATGTTTCTACAGCTTAATTGGAGTCCACCTGTGGTAAATTCAGTTGATTGGACATGATTTGGAAAGGCACACACCTGTCTATATAAGGTCCCACAGTTGACAGTGCATGTCGGAGCACAAACCAAGCATGAAGTCAAATGAATTGTCTGTAGACGTCCGAGACAGGTGTCATGAGCCGGACTCCCTTACCAGCTCAGACCTTACGTTCCCAGGAGCAGTACCCCATGAGGAGGTGTCTCGGAGACGAACTCTCTTTTCCTTTAAGTATCTTCGAACGTCCTGGAGAACTGGTAAGTTCTACTGAACTTCCATCCCAGTCTCGAAGTGAAGTGGGGTGACGCAACACTGTTATATGATCTCCTGTATTCACTGTATTCCTCTAAAAGACCCTTTCTTTATTAATTCACCCTCTCTCAGATATGATTATAGTCAGATATACTTTAGTATAATCAAAAGAATAGAGTTATACAGCTCACAGGTTAAATATCATCTTTCAGTTTGCTAATCACATACATTGCTTTATATTCTTTCAACCGTATACCGGTGCCTTTATGTGATTCACATAAGGTTCATATAACCCCTTTGTTTTTCTAATTCACCTTTCCACCAGATGTTAATGTCAAGATCCATCCATCCATCCATCCATCCATCCATCCATTATCTGAACCCACTTATCCTGAACAGGGTCGCAGGGGGGCTGGAGCCTATCCCAGCATACATTGGGCGAAAGGCAGGAATACACCCTGGACAGGTTGCCAGTCCATCGCAGGGCACACACACCATTCACTCACACACTCATACCTATGGGCAATTTAGACTCTCCAATCAGCCTAACCTGCATGTCTTTGGACTGTGGGAGGAAACCGGAGTACCCGGAGAAAACCCACGCAGACACGGGGAGAACATGCAAACTCCGCACAGAGAGGCCCTGGCCAACGGGGATTCGAACCCAGGACCTCCTTGCTGTGAGGTGGCAGTGCTACCCACTGCACCATCCGTGCCGCCACGTTAATGTCAAGATACACCCTTCAAATATCCATCCTCTTTGGCCTTTACCTTATCCTATGGCTCCCCCTTCACGGAGATAATTATATGAATTATAGAAACAGAAAGGAAACTTATAACTTTAAATCACCTAACAATGCAACCTTCTACCTTATAAGTAATATAAAATATAATTACCACCCATGCCCCAAATATAGTCGTCCCGCGCCGTCTTGCCCTCCTCGTCAAGCGAAGTCCTAAGAGCCTTTTTTTAATGTCTAAAAGCTCACTCCTTATATATCCTGAAACTTGTACAGAAATGTACCTATACTGATAAGAAACTGGCACAGAAAGTACCTGTTGTACCGAGTGGCACAACACTAACTCTCGCGACCCATCTAATGGGCCTATTCATCATCACTGTTATCTGTCTCACTGTCGTTTCCCCATACCTTAAAGGGAGTTTCCCAACACTTTATCTCATATACCCCTCCAGTAGGGAGTTTCCACCATCCTAGCACTTTCTCTAGATGCTCCTTCTTGTGTCGCCGTAACGGATCCACAAAGGACATTCAACTTATGGCTGCGTGTAGCTCACTTCCTAACTCCTCCACAGTCAGTCCTTTGAATCTATCCGTCAAATTGTTAGCGCTATAATCAGGGAGGCCCTTAAAGCCTCTTAATCTTCTTTCGGTATTAACATCTCTCCCTTCTTCCTTATCTTTCCTACATTTTTCCATCTCCTCATACTCTTTTATTTCCCAATCGTCCACACTGTTTTCCTCATCTCTTTGCTTATGCTCCTCCCCTGTAGGAGCAAGCCCTCAACCAAGAATGTTATTATATCCACCGTTTCTGTGAAAGCCAGACCCCCTGACCCCATGCCCGTTCAGCATGTTGAGTCTCCTCCAAGGTCATGCTGGAACACATTCTATGCATGGCCTCAGTCAGACCTTTAGCCTTGCTCTCTAGTACTCTAAATCTAAGTCCTCTGACTTCAGACTCCTCAGTGTCCATAAACGGTTGTACATTTGTCCTGAACCACATATTTTTCCTCTTACGGGGGTGCTTACTACCACCCCACTGGCGTGTGCGAGGGGTTAACAATGCATTCCTGCCCAACCCATCTTCCGTCAATCTCTCATCAGGCGGGCCTACGGCCGGGTCCTCGACACAGGATTGTCTCGAGGCACAAATCTGGGGAAGGGTGCAGAAAAATTTCTGCTGCTTTGAAGGTCCCAATGAGCACAGTGGCCTCCATCATCCGTAAATGGAAGAAGTTCAGAACCACCAGGACTCTTCCTAGAGCTGGCCGCCCGTCTAAACTGAGCAATCGGGGGAGAAGGGCCTTAGTCAGGGAGGTGACCAAGAACCCGATGGTCACTCTGTGAGAACTCCAGAGTTCCTCTGTGGAGAGAGGAGAACCTTCCAGAAGGACAACCATCTCTGCAGCAATCCACCAATCAGGCCTGTATGGTAGAGTGGCCAGATGGAAGCCACTCCTTAGTAAAAGGCACATGGCAGCCCAACTGGAGTTTGCCAAAAGGCACCTGAAGGACTGTCAGACCATGAGAAACAAAATTCTCTGGTCTGATGAGACAAAGATTGAACTCTTTGGCGTGAATGCCAGGCTTCAGGTTTGGAGGAAACCAGCCACCGCTCATCACCTGGCCAATACCATCCCTACAGTGAAGCATGGTGGTGGCAGCATCATGCTGTGGGGATGTTTTTCAGCGGCAGGAACTGGGAGACTAGTCAGGATTGAGGGAAAGATAAATGCAGCAATGTACAGAGACATCCTGGACGAAAACCTTCTCCAGAGTGCTCTTGACCTCAGACTGGGGTGACGGTTCATCTTTCAGCAGGACAACGACCCTAAGCACACAGCCAAGATATCAAAGGAGTGGCTTCAGGACAACTCTGTGAATGTCCTTGAGTGGCCCAGCCAGAGCCCAGACTTAAATCCGATTGAACATCTCTCGAGAGATCTGAAAATGGCTGTGCACCGACACTCCCCATCCAACCTGATGGAGCTTGAGAGGTGCTGCAAAGAGGAATGGGCGAAACTGCCCAAAGATAGGTGTGCCAAGCTTGTGGCATCATATTCAAAAAGACTTGAGGCTGTAATTGCTGCCAAAGGTGCATCAACAAAGTATTGAGCAAAGGCTGTGAATACTTATGTACATGTGATTTCTTAGTTTTTTATTTTTAATAAATTTGCAAAAGTTTAAAAAAAAACCTCTTTCATGTTGTCATTATGGGGTGTTGTGTGTAGAAGTTTGAGGAAAAAAATGAATTTATTCCATTTTGGAACACACACACTGTAACATAACAAAATGTGGGAAAAGTGAAGCGCTGTGAATACTTTCCGGATGCACTGTATACACTAATAGTGGAAAAATCTCTTCAGTGACAACTACATCTATATTTACCCTATATACATGCACATTTCAATGCAAGTATGATCACTTTTGTATAGATGGTAACAAGGCTGCAAACAAAAAAAAAATGGAATAAACTGAATAAACTTTCTGCTCAAATCAGAATGATCTGTCAAGCATATAGTTTCATTTTTCTGCCAAAATGCCTTCCACAATGATCAGAATTTTATTGGGTTTTGAACTGAAAGTTAACTGTTTTGAACAGAGTATCTAAATGTCTGCAAAATCTGCTGTATTTGTACAAACTTTTGCTGGTAGTGAACACTGACTGAGAGAGGTATTCATGAACTTTGGAAGAAGTGATGATTGAATGCCTTTAGTATGAAAGAAATGCAAAAATATCCACAGTTTAGTTCACATAGTCTAATGATATGGTGAATGTGTTTGAAAAATTGGACGTGGTATTGAGACAAGTGTGAAAACGATTGTAAAAAACTGTAAATAGATTTATTATGAAACAGAAATAACCAGGAACAACATCATAATTTGATCTAAGTTCTGCAGACAAATGGCAAAAAAGTTTAAATGTGTTGTGTTGTTTCCCATTTAAACAACAAGACAACAATAATTTAGTGAACTCAAGTATATATTTTTACATTATCAATTTAAAATAAAGTACACTTGTTAAATGACCAAATATAATTACATACAACTGTAACGATGCTGATCTGTATGATTATACAAGGTGGAATTATGTAATCTTTCAAGCAATTGTTTGTTTGAATGTAAAAAGTTACTATATAATCATCATCATTGGCTGTGTGTTGTTTGTCTGGATATCTTCCTCCCCTTCCCCTTCCTCCAGCAGATGACAGTGTCATTTTTTCCAAAGGACGGGGAACCCTTTACACTCCTCCTGCTCCTCACCTGGGCAGAAATAACAAAATGGTATATTTACAAGATGATGTATCTGCTACAACAACAACAACAACAAGAATAATAATAATAATAATAATAATAATAATAATAATAATAATAATAATAATAATAATAATAGTTCTCATTTCATTCATGACATTCAAAGCACAAAACTGAGACAATGGGGAAAACCAAATAAACTAGGTTAACATACAGATTTTAGTTTTATTGGTTTACTGGTATTAATTTTTATGACATTCTAGTATATGTGTGGCAGTGCTGTTATCCAGTGCAGCTTACAAAATACTGTAAAGGGCAGTTATAGTCCAGTTATAGTCCAGTGTCACTCAACTGAAATCGCAGAACATTCATGAAAGTTCTGTGGTGGTTGTCCTTCATTAAAAAAAAGAAGTATAAACCAAATGTGGCTGTGGCCAGCAATGTCCATTAAACTTTGTCAGTCACTGGGCTATAAACTGGCCTTAAGTGCACTCAGTGATCGTATGATCGTCAGCTGTCCTCACAAGCATGTCCTGCTATCAACACAGCATCTGCAGGGATAGATTAGGAGAAGTTTCTAGTTCCTAGAAGTTTCTAGTTTCTCCTCAGTGACGGCTCATTGTGTAGAGTTGCCAAACATTCAGTCCACACATGCACACAGGCATGCCCAATCCCAGTATGTGTGGACTATGCATCCCAGACCTGGGACAAATATGTATTTTAAATACTTTAGCTATTTCAATGCTGGTAATATTCAAAAACATCAGCAGAAACTGTACCAAAATGTATAGTCATGTAAAATAAGTGCTTTGTTTCTTAAATTTGAAAATGGATGTCTCTGTTCTATCCTGTGCATATGTGGTGAGACTTTTTTCTTCACGGGAAGTGACACCTGATTATTATAAGCTTGATTTCTCACAGTGAACCCACACATAAAGCTGCTGCACACACAGACAGACACACATACTGTCTGTCTGTGTGTGCATGTGTGTGTATGTGTGTATGCATGTGTGTGTGTCTGTCTGTGTGCATGTGTGTGTATGTGTGTATGCATGTGTGTGTCTCTCTGTGTGTGCATGTGTGTGTATGTGTGTATGCATGTGTGTGTCTGTCTGTGTGTGCATGTGTGTGTATGTGTGTATACATGTGTGTGTGTCTGTCTGTGTGTGCATGTGTGTGTATGTGTGTATGCATGTGTGTGTGTCAGTCTGTGTGTGCATGTGTGTATGTGTGTATGCATGTGTGTGTTTCTGTCTGTGTGTGCATGTGTGTATGTGTGTCTGTGTGTGTATGTGTGTATGCATGTGTGTGTGTCTGTCTGTGTGTACATGTGTGTGTCTGTCTGTGTGTGCATGTGTGTGTATGTGTGTATGCATGTGTGTGTGTCTGTCTGTGTGTGCATGTGTGTGTATGTATGTGTGTGTGTCTGTCTGTGTGTGCATGTGTGTATATGTGTGTATGCAAGTGTGTGTGTGTCTATGTATGTGATTGTGGTTCTACATGTTTGTGTGCATGTTTATGTGTGTGTGTATGTGTTTGCGTATGTGTACACGCATGTGTGTGTGTGTGTGTGTGTGTGTGTCTGTGAGTATGCATGTGTGCCTGTGTCCATGTATGTAATTGTGGGTCTGTCTGTGTGTGCGTGTGTGTGTCTATGTATGTGATTGTGGGTCTACATGTTTGTGTGCATGTTTATATGTGTTTATGCGTATGTATGTGCATGTGTGTGTCTGTCTGTGTGTGCATGTGTGTGTATATGTGTATGTAAGTGTGTGTGTCTACGTATGTGATTGTGGGTCTTCATGTTTGTGTGCATGTTTATGTGTGTGTGTGTGTGTGTGTGTGCGTATGTGTGTATGTGTGTGTCTGTCTTTGTGTGCACGTGTGTGTCTGTGTGTGCATGTGTGTGTATTTGGGTATGTAAGTGTGTGTGTGTCCACGTATGTGATTGTGGGTCTTCATGTTTGTGTGCATGTTTAAGTGTGTGTATGCATGTGGGGGACATGTGTGTGCATGTGTGTGTATGTTTGTATACGTGCATGTGTGGATTTGTGTGTGTGTGTGCACATGTATGTGTGTGCGTGTTTGCATGTGTGTATGCATGAGTGTGTGTATTTCTGCATGTGTATCTGTGTGCATTTGTGAGCGTATGTGTGTGCACGTATATGTGTGTGTGCATATATGTATGTGCATGTCCCTGTGTGTGTTTGCATGTGTGCATGGGTGTGTGTGTGTGTGTGTGTGTGTATGTGTGTATGTGTGTATGTGCATACTTGTGTGTTTGCATGTGTATGTCACAGGAAAGTATGAGTGGATGTTTGGTGAGTGGATGTTTGTGCCAGAAAAAAACATCGGAAGTCAAAGTCTCAGAAGGAAACACAAATGCCTTTTAATAGCATGCACTGAGCAGAACTTAAATAAGCAACAGAACCCAATTCTAGCACAGAGAACCCAGTCCCAGAGAACCTAACACAGAGAACCCAGTCACAGAGAACTGAACAGAACAGTCCACAAAGGTTGAGTGTCCATGTGCAGTAAAAATACAAGAACACAGTCAAACTACAATAAGGCACAGAGACAATGGTCAGCTTAATTCTCACACTTTTCACTGGGTAGGTATGGCTAATTTGTCTTGGGGGGATGTTTGGGATAGTTCGAACAGCACCATAACATTTCAGCTTATTCACCTTTAAGATTAGTCAGAGTTTCACTTGTTTTCATAGCTTACACTATATTTCTACATTATATTATAAGTGTTATAAGAATTAGGCTGAATGGGTTGATAATACTAATTACATTTCCAGAGCAAAGCAACTGTATTGACCAGTGATAGTGATTATGGTGAGTGAAATTGCTCCACTTTATATCAGCACACTGGTTATTGGTAATAGACTGTCTGTTCTGTATGTCTCAGCCTTTCGAGCCTCTCTTGAAGACAACACACTTAAAAAATCCATTCAAGCTAATGGCTAGAACTTGATTAAACAATACCCCCTCTATCCCCTGACATGGTACATTCCACAGATGATCCACAATTTTAGCCCTACCCAGGAGGTTACTGATGGCAGTGATGGTGGCAGCAACAATGTAATACAAGCAGATGTAATTATTTAGTGGACCAAACTGTCAGTCAAGCAAGACAGGCTCCAATGAGATAGCTTATTTTACTTTAAATAAATATAGAAATAAATAATAAAACAATAAATAAACCCATACATGTGTGTTTTCTAGTATTACTATATTACTACCATAGAAACAACTCTGCAGCTGGTAATTAGTACAGCCAGTTCTGTGTAAATAAGTTGTCTGTCATATTGGGTGCAGAGAGCGAGAGATAGACAGAGAGACAGAAAGAGAGAGAGAAAGAGGCAGAAAGAGAAAGAGAGAGAGATGGAGGTCAGTTGGTTACATTTTTCCAGGGGCTCCACTTGCTCCAGGCAGAGGGGATGAGAGGGTCGCGGGAACGCGCACGGAGCTCGCTAACTTTCTCCTTGGTCTTGATCACGCCATCAGCCGCATGTTCCGCCTGGTGGGGGGGGGGGGGGGGGGAATCACTGTCAATGATTGTTCATGCTCGCATTTCAAAGTGTGATATTGGACTTTCTGTGAGCGGGTGACCCAGTGTGGTTCTGCTACGGACCACTGGGAGGCTCCCACGCATTGGTTTCTCTGAGCTTAATTACCCCTGATGGGTTTCGGCCGTGTGAGCGCTATATTAAGCTCCCGGTTTCCTAGGCTCGGACGGCAGACTCATTGGGAGTTGCTGCAGAGCACTATCCTGTGCTGGGGCTCTGGAGCAGGGCTGCTGGACTCCACATCCTGCGGGACACTGTGTCCGCAGGCATTCCCTACAGCCATGCAGAACGCCGACCGGTTTCAGTACTTTGCTTATCTGAACTAAGCAGGTAAATGAACGAGTGAAGTCAGGTGGTATATTTGTGCATTCACCCTTCATCAGTACACACCAGGTGGCACGGTAGGATCAAATGCCTGCAGACATTACATTACATTACATTACATTAAAGGCATTTGGCAGACGCTCTTATCCAGAGCGACGTACAGTTGATTAGACTAAGCAGGAGACAATCCTCCCCTGGAGCAATGCAGGGTTAAGGGCCTTGCTCAAGGGCCCAACGGCTGTGCAGATCTTATTGTGGCTACACCGGGATTAGAACCACCGACCTTGCGTGTCCCATCATTTACCTTAACCACTACGCTGTATGCCTCTGTGTGTGTGTGTGTGTGTGTGTGTGTGTGTGTGCGTGCATGCGTGCGTGCGTGTGTGGTTGGATGTAGTAGAGCAGTATCCTCACCTTGCCATTGTCCTTGTTCTTGAACTGAATCTCATGCTCCAGGGGGAAGTAGCTGATTGGTTGTGCCCAACTTTCGGCGGGCTGGACCGTCACTGTGAGGGTCTTTCCAGTCTTCTCACACATCACCGCCTGGGGCGGGTCGGGCTGGACTGGGGGCCAAGAGGAGGGAGTCAGACTGCTGTCTCTCACCCTTTCATCAGCGCATTTACCCTTCATCAGCACACACCAGTGCATTCACCCTTTCATCAGCACACACCAGTGCATTCACCCTTTCATCAGCGCATTCACCCTTTCATCAGCACACACCAGTGCATTCACCCTTTCATCAGCACACACCAGTGCATTCACCCTTTCATCAGCGCATTCACCCTTTCATCAGCACACACCAGTGCATTCACCCTTTCATCAGCGCATTCACCCTTTCATCAGCACACACCAGTGCATTCACCCTTTCATCGGTGCATTCACTCTTTCATTAAAGCCATGTTATTCAGGCAGGTGATGCTCTGAACTTCAGTTGTTTTACAATTTGTGCAAAGGCAGAGAGCCCTGTGAAGTTTTGAAACACGCTCTCACCGATATCACGCAGGTAAAAGTGGATGGTCTTTTTCAGGTACAGCTTGCTGTTCAGAGCCTCCACTGTGACCTCCAGGGGGGAGGCCTCTTCAGCATACGGGGAGTTGGAGAGGGGCAGGGTGAACTGGAAACGGTCCTGTGCCCTACTGCCATTACACTCACGGTGGGCCTGCCTATCACTATGGGAGATGGGAGAGTGAGAATCAGTGGATGTTTTATTTAGCAGTGTGTTTGTGTCTATGTGTGTGTGTACATGTGTAAGTATGTGTGTGTGTGTGTGTGTGTGTGTGTGTATATGTGTGTGCGCGTGTGTATGTGTGTGTGTGTGTGTGTACATGTGTACGTCCGTGTGTGTATGTATGTGTGTGTGTGTGTGTGTATGTGTGTACATGTGTACGTCCGTGTGTGTATATATGTGTGTGTGTGTGTGTGTGCACATGTGTATGTCCATGTGTGTTTTTGTGAAACTGTTACCTATGGTAGCTCAGTCTGGCTGCAGTGAAGCTGGATGCAGTCAAATGGCAGGTGATGGAACAGCCGTACGTCTGAGTGGAGCAGGAAAAGGAGTCTGAGAGAGAGAGAGAGAGAGAGAGGGAGAGCAGGAGAGAGGGAGTGAGAGAGAGAGAGAAAGAGAGAGAGCGAGAGGGAGAGAGGGCTCAAATCAGTTCACCATGCCATAGATCCTCCAGTAATTTCTGTTACTATCCCAATATTTTCTCCTCTTACCGCTCTTCTTGGTATCGTCATCATCATCATCATCCTCGTCATCCACATAGTCATCTTCATCCGTCTGCTTCAGGAGCAGGTAGGTGCTGTTCTGCTTGCGGCCCTCCCCCCAGCAGCTGTACTCTCCGGCGTTGGGCATGTCCAGGGAGTGCAGCTGCAGGGTCCGTCCAGTCATGTGAATGTATTTGGAGCCTATCAGCGTCATCTCCACGCCATCCGACTTCTGCTTCCAGGTCACCTGACCCGGGAAGTCTGTGTCACAGGTAATGTTCACGGAATCCTTCTTGTTACTGACCTGGACTGTGGACACAGACACGCACACACACATTTAGTATTGATTTTCTGATAGGCCTATGGCTGAATTGGACAATGCTAAGTGGACACCTGACCGCTGAAACAAAGCCATTTCTGGAAAATCACGAGTTCAGGCATGAAGCCTAACCAATCTCATATGCGTACCACTGAGCCCTTGCAGAAGCACAATTGCGTTCTCGCAGGCACGCTTCACTGCAGTTTTGAAATGTCCACTTGGGGTGCTACAGGGAAGCTTAGACCTCAAATTACTGGAGAACAGGCTCGTTTGCTTGGGAGATGAACATGACCACTTTGCTGGTTTAGAGTAGCGGTTCAATCTAGTGGTTAGCGAGTCAGCTTCTCCTGTTTGCTATCCAGGTTCGTAAACCACATTTAACATATCAGGCTGCATGGCATAAGAACAACAAAGTATATTAAACAGAAACTAATCGGTGGGTAGGGGGAAAAGGCAATCTGTTTTTCAAATATTTCGTTGTTAATCATACATTCTGTTGTTAAATTTGCACAGCCACCACATGACGCTAGTCCACCTAACACGTAAAAATGGGTAGTTCTGGAGGATTAAAAAGATTTCACATTCCTAAAAGCCTTGAGTTTCTTCACCACCCCTAGTGCCCATCTTGTTTTAAACAACAACGTGTAGCTGTGAGAACATAATCGTGGCTCTGAGCGAAAAGAGGACAGCAGGGCTGAGAGGCGCCTGCCCCCTGCCGTGTGAAAGTGCACAGCCGTGCGCCTCAGGTGCTCGCTCTTACATTTCGTGGGGAAGTGATTCAGGCCACAGACCATGGTCATACACACGGCCAGCGGCAGGGAAATCCAGGGAGTGAGATACATCTGCGATACAGAGAGAGAGAGAGACACTGTAATAACATTGACCCTCTGCCCCTATGTGTGAGAGGATTCCCTGGTCCATACCACTAATGACTGTGTGTGTTGTGTGAATAGGGGGTTTCCCTTGTTGAGGAATTTAAATGCAAATTTGTTGGTTTTTTCTTTTCTTTTCCTTTTCTACAGCAGACAAATGTATAATAAAGGTGACCAGCGATCAGTGACCTTTAGCTTTGAGCAGTCATCTGGAAACTTCATACATCTTTCAGAAATAGTGATGCGAAATTGTGGTGACAATCGGGCTGGTACATGCTAAACATGAGACCCTGACAGAGAAGTATCATGTAGTCCTACCACAGAACACTATTATACCACAGCCGTCGAAACCCACATATTATACCTCCAAACCTGCTACAGCTGTATTCTGCCTCCACACGGTTCCACTCTAACGGAACATTCCATATCTACACGGTTCCACTCTAACAGAACATTCTATATCTACATTGTTCTACTGTAACAGAACATTCTATATTTACACGGTTCCACTCTAACAGAACGTTCAATATCTACATGGTTCCACTGTAACAGAACATTCTATATCTACATGGTTCCACTGTAACATAACATTCTATATCTATACGTTCCACTCTAACAGAACATTTTACATAGTAGTAGTAGTAGTAGTAGTGAAAAAACACATTGAAATCACACACCAATTTACATACATCATTGCATCATACCATCTCAAATAAAACATTTACAAAAAACTATTAAAACAGATACATATTAAATATAGTATATCAAGAAAAATACAATGCTCCAGAACAGCATAAGCCCAATGCAGAAGAACCAGGATGAGCAGAGGGCTATGAAGTGTGTTTATTAATACGTCTGGCAAAATAAGGAAACGAGGAGTTCTGGTCACGGCCAGTTCTACTTTGCGGGTTCTACAGCGACACGGTTCCACTCTAACTGAATATTCTGCATCCACACTTTCCCACTCTAAAGGCTGGGAACATTTCTCAACAAAAAACCCAAGCAACACGAGACGCGTGCCTTTTTGCTCTCTCATGGTGATATTTGATGTCTGATAAATATGAATACGAAATATGAGACCAGTTTAATCTCTCAGCAACAACTAACTGGCATCTTCTTCTGTCATCCAAGCTCTCTACCTCACCGCAGACATGTGACCTCAGATATAACCACATTTGATGGTGCTATATGATGCTACAAGGGTTGGGGAGCAGTTTAACAACATGTAGTTAAAGCTCTTAGTTTACTACTACATGTACTGTAAGTATGCTTTTTCATTACCTTTTGCAGCAGTTTACTGGTAGTTCAACTACATTCAAATCGTTATAGTGGTTGTAATAGTTCATTACTCATTTTGAGGTGTAGTTCTTTACCACAACAAACAACTAATTTTGGCCCAAACCATTTTGATCAAATATCACCTACTCTCTTTTTTTTTTTTTTTTTTTTCTGAATGGTGAGAATCACTCCCCTCCACTGTAGTCAACTGCCAATTTTTTTTACCTACAATTTTGAGTTGACCTAATTTCAGTTGTGTAAGCTATATTTCTCTCTAGGGCAGCTTGTCAAGTAATTGGTAGTTTGTACAACTACGCTTTCAAAGTAGTTTCCCAAAAACTGTAACCACAGTCATGGCGATAAAAAAAGAGTACTGAAAACCAAATACCAATCAAAACAAAATATAAGGTCATCCTCATGACTATACGCATTGTCATTAAATAATGAAAATATAAGGATAATTGATGATCATTTTGAATATACATATGATAAACGGATGAATGACATGAATAATGTTAAATAAATACCTATAAGGCCTACATTACAATGTAATAATAATATCCAGATAAATACTAAAAGCACTCTTTGCCATATAAATTCTATAAACATTTCAGCAAAATTGCTTTTATCATTCATTATTCGGCCTCCAAACATTTATTCTGTACTTGGGAGAGCTATTCATGCTCATGCAATAAATAAATACTGAATTACTGAATTAATTACTTAATTAATTAATAATAATAATGAATGAACAAATAACCAAATGAATACGTATTTAAATAGATACATTGAATCAATAAATAAATTAACCTAAAACTCACTATTCTAAAACTAATGTAGTACTTCGCCGGAGCTAATCATTAAAACCTGACATTCCTACAGACCGGACTCCCGTTTATGCCATACCTTGAGCTCCGCGCAGTCGGTGCAGTTTTTTTGCGCAGTTGAATGCAAGGTTGCAAGCCGCTGTGTGGCTTCGTCTGTGCACAGCAAGCATATATAGCGAGCCTTACACCTACACACTGCCTATTAACATCAGCGTACGCTGGGTAAATTCCTAGAAAGCATAACCTATTCATGTCGTCGGGGCTCGCTGCGGGGATGTTTCAGGACAGATATATAATATTTGAAATTAATAAGATAAACGCGCTTAATAATAACAATCGACAGCGTCATGCAGTTTCTGGGAGGGTTATTTTCCCGCCTTTGGGTGCTCTTTCTTTTCTTAATTATAGCCTTGCTATATAGGTTCATGTTACTGGTCAATCTAAAAATGTGGAAGTGGATTTAGAATGAAATACGCATTCTACTAATTTGATCTGAAGCAATCCGCAAGCAAAGACGGGAGGACTTTATCCGTGGTCCTGTTTGGCGAGAAATTGTGGGGTTGATGCGGTACTTATTTTATTCCAGGTTAATTTAATATAGTCAGTTTAAAAGAGCATATTTGAAACTGAAAGGAAGAAGTGGTTTGACTCAGTGGACGATTGACTGACTCATTGACCATTTTGTAACTTTGTAACACTATTATTAATGAAATTTTCTTCGGCTGTTATAATAGAAATAAAGACAACCTTAAGTACACGGTTCTCCCCCTGGGGCAATTGTCTGAAACTAAAAACTGTGTAAGGGGAATTCTCTTATCCGATTCCCCTCTTCAGTTTGTATGTGTATGGGGGAATCAATACTGTGCATCAACATTTTGCATCAGTGCTCTCGGCCAACATGCAGGAAGGCATAATAATAACACATTTTATACAAGGGAACATGAACAGTACAAATAAAGGTAACACTTTACAATAAGCTTCCATGAACTGGCATGAACATGAACTGAGAAGTGAATCTGTACAGCTCTGTTAATGTAATTCATGTTAACAACAACATTAGTTATTGCCAATTCATATTGGAATGAAAAAGACAGTTAATGGTTTTAACTAATTATTAAGTTCATCCTACATCCTAATTATTAAGTTCATCCTACATCCTAATTATTAAGTTCATCCTACTAGCCGGTCTCCCAGCGTGTGCCATCAAGCCCCTCCAGCTGGTCCAGAATGCTGCAGCCCGCCTGATCACCAGTCAGCCCAGGTCGGCTCATGTCACCCCGCTTCTCATTGGCCTCCACTGGCTTCCTATTGCCGCACACATCCGATTCAAGGCCCTAGTGTTGGAATTTCAGGCTGCTAAGGGGACTGCCCCACCTTACATACAATCCTTGATCACTCCCTACTCCCCAGCTAGACCACTCCGGTCTGCCAGCTCTGGTCGCCTTATGGTTCCCTCTCTACGTGCTCCTGGCGGTTGAGCTGCTCGTTCACGCCTGTTTTCCGTTCTGGTTCCTCAGTGGTGGAATGACTTGCCTACCCCACCCCCCCTTTCTGATATCCCTATCCTCCTTGTCTAACCAAAAAAAATAAAAATAAAATTGCACTTATGATGACGACTATATGTTTAGAACAGCATTCCATGTGTATTTTCCTAGTTATGGATGTGATGCTTTGACTTGTGGAAGAACCTATGCACTTGTAAGTCGCTTAGGATTAAAAGCGTCTGCCAAATGACAAAAATGTAAATGTAAATGTAAATCCTACGGTTTCCCTATGAAAATCACGTAACAAATATGTTATTTTGTTGTTAACACATGCATTAACTAATGAAAAGTTAAGCTTGTGCTGAATTAATGTATTTGTCCATCATTAATTCATGTTAACTATTAAACCTGCAGACACTGTGGCCCTCCAGGACTGGAGTTAAACCTGCAGATACTGTAGCTCTCCAGGACTGGATTTAAACCTGCAGACACTGCGGCCTGCCAGGAGTGGAATTAAACCTGCAGACACTGGCCCTCCAGGAGTGGAGTTAAATCTGCAGGCACTGTGGCCCTCCAGGACTAGATTTAAACCTGCAGGCACTGCGGCCCTCCAGGACTGGATTTAAACCTGCAGACACTGGCCCTCCAGGATTGGAGTTTGAGACCTGTGGTTCAGACAACAAAAAGTACTTTTCTTCTCTTGGACATAAAATGGTGGCAGTCTTTGTGCTACAATGTTGACTGCCCAAGGAGTCTAGCCAATGATCAGCCAAATTACCAGGCTTCCACATGGCAAGCTGACCTGTCCCCCATCACCCTGTCATTACTCTTTAGTACTTTTTGGCAGTATACAAAATATATAGTAATACTAGTAGTAGTACACGTGGCGCTAAGACCCAGACACCACTCCTGGATCTGGGTCATGGTATCACTACTTCCCTTCCTGTCCCAAGCTCTGGAGCAAGCTTTGTTACTCCAAGAGCACGACCTGCTCGACCATCACTGGTCCAGCTTCTGATCCGGGCACTCGACAGAGACTGCTCTCCTGGCTGTGACGGAGGCGCCTGCCACTGCTTGAGCATCATCCCCCTCCTCTGTCCTGTTCCTCCTTCACCTGTCTGCAGCATTTGGCCAACCACAAACTGGTGATGTCCACCCTGGGTGAGATGGGCATTTCTGGGACGGCCCCGTCTTGGTTTGTGTCCTGTCCAGCAGATAGGTCCTGCCAGGTTGCCTGGAGGGGGTCCGTCTCTGCTCCTCATCTCCTTCTCACAGGAGTCCCACAGGGCTGTGTACTGGGGCCTCTGCTGTTTTCCCTCTACTCAAAATCTCTTGGCTCAGTAATTTCTTCACATGGCTTTTTGTATCACTGTTATGCTGATGATACACAACTTTTCCTGTCTTCCCCCCCCCCCCTCTGCCATACAGGTCAATGAGAAAATATCTGTCTGCCTGGCTGATCCCTATTATAGAGCATCCCTATTACAAGAACTCTCAGTCGTCGTTGATGGTACTACAGTGACTGCCTCCCGCTCTTCTAGGAATCTGGGGTGGTCCTGGATGAAACAACTAGAATCGACAGACTAGATTACCGCGACTCATTACTTGCAAGTCTGGCAGTCTACGCCATCCAGCTGCTGCTAGGATCAGATTCAAAGTTCTGACTCTGGCTTATGCTGCAGTCAACAAGGCGGCCCCTCCCTACCTACAGGACATAATTCAGCCCGACCACTCCGCTCTGCTGCCACAGGTGGGCTCGCTCATCCTGCCAGCCGTGTCATCGGCTCTCGCTTGTCCCAACTGCGGAGCTTCTCCACCCTGGCTCCCCAGCGGTGGAACGACTGCCCCATCCCCATAAGAACTGCGCACTCGCTACCCCTTTTCCGCCACAGTCTGAAGACTCATCTCTTCGCACTGTACCTTAACTCCTCTGCAGGATTCCGCTTACCTATTGTCACTTGTTTTCCACGTGTCTATCTTTACCCATATATGCCTGTGGGTTTTTTTTTACCTTAACCTAGGACTTTTGAATTAGTATTTCTCGGTACTGTCGCGTTGGGTAAAAGCATCTGCTACATCAAATGTAATGTAATGTAAAGTCATGTACTTTCGTGGTGGTGACTGTGGTTTGGTGAAACCAATACGCACCCAAGACTAGGTTCCAGTCCAACTGGGTCGAATGGCCATTTAGCCCCAGGCCTGGAGATACTCTATAGGTACATAAGATTGTGGTAAAATTCATTTTTTTTGGCACATCTGTGACACATACACCACTCCCAGGTAAAGTCATGTATTTTTGTGGTGGTGAGTGGTGACTGTGGTTTGGTGAAACCAAGACATTACAGACAAAGCGAACCCCTTTCAGGGCACTCCAGTTTGCTGGCACACAGAAAGTATGACGTGCCCTTTGACACTTTTATACTCAATAATGAGTAAAAGTCATCCAACACTATGTCACAAAATATTTGAAGCATTGAGAAGACCTTTGAGTTTTCATAGCTTTTCTGTGACTTGCTAACTGCCCTAAAACCACTTCCTCAACCTAAAGCCACTCAACCTGCATGGTCCTTTGTCAATTAATAAAGGTTGCAGAGAACTACATAGCAATTCCAATGGTGGTTATTTACTCCCTGTGACAGCTGCCTAGAGGGACCCTGAAGCCTGGGATTTGAACCTATAACCTCCAGCATTGGACCATTCATACCAGCATATGCTCGCCTGTGACTTGGCCCAAAACAGCATTCACTCCTAGTAGCTGGTTCATCACTAGCTCAGGTCTTAGTGGTGGGACTGGGCTATTGCCGCTCAATTGTAGATGAACAAAACTGGAATTGACTTGTTAGTGGAGAGGCAAGGTTGGTGGTTCGAATCCCAGTGTAGCCACAATAAGATCCACACAGCCGTTGGGCCCTTGAGCAAGGCCCTTAGCCCTGCATTGCTCCAGGAGAGGATTGTCTCCTGCTTAGTCTAATCAACTGTACGTCGCTCTGGATAAGAGCGTCTGCCAAATGCCAATAATGTAATGTAATGTAAAGATAAACTGGTCAGGTTTCCACTGTGTCACCATCTCTTTCTGGGGTTTTTTAGTCCTATGAAAAGACCTAAAAGATATCCTGTAACACTGTATCACCAGACAGAGGAGCGATGACATTTTATCCACATGACCGACATGCTGCTAATCACCTGCAAAACTGTTTAAATCATTTTAAACTCATCTTAAATCACTCTGAAATCACCCTTAATTCCCTCCTAAATGTCATCATGTTCCGTATATTTACACCTGCTACTGAGAAAACAACTGATGCTGTTACCTCAATGTTTTCAGCTGGTTTGCAGTTTAAATATGGGGAAGTCCCAAGCCACCGACAGTTCCTTTCTGTGTTTACACACAGGGACTCCACACAAACACACCTGTCATTCTGATATGCAAAAACATCCCTTTGGACTACGAACAGGAAGACGATGATGATGATGATGATGATGATGATGACGATTCCATCGCATCTCTGTATTTAGCATACACTCACATTCAGAGTGACTTGTGTTTTTTTGATGATGATGATGATGATGATGATGATAATAATAATGATTTAATGTCAATTGCTGTTTTTAAATGAAGTTAAGGATCATGTTTTTTGAAGTATGTTAGATCTGTCAAGAGCTACCAATTTGTAGGTTTGCATTCCAACCCTAACAAAGTACATTTCATTCAACAGCTTGAGGTCTCCTTCAGCTGCTAAATAGAATCAGCTTTGCCAAATTAGGATTGAAATGAAAATGACAGGACTATAAATTTCCTAGAACAGGATTGGGCAGTTCCGCTCCATAAGTTTCTGTTTAGCCTGGAGACGTGCTTTTTTTTCCTGTCTTGTTTTTTCACCAACTTCTATGAAATAATATTCCTGTTTTTACCCCAAAGGAGGTTTCATTTACTGTGGAAAATGTCCCTTATAAAGTGCAGTGCGGTGGACTGAAATGGTACGATAGAATAAGGTATCCCAGGAAAAGGCCAGCGGTCAGAGCATTCACAGAACAGGAAACAGGAAGTGAAACCAACGGCAAATGCTCAGTTCAGCCACAGATCATGAGGGTGGCAATGCAACTCTGTGCTAGTCATGTACTTAGATGTGTAACACACGTCCGCCTATGACCCACAGAGCGAAAATACCCCACTTCTGATGAGTCTAATGGCCCAACCTGGAGATATTCTATAGGATCATACAACTGTACCCCTAACCAGCAATATACAGTGCAGTCTGTAAGTATTTGGACAGTGGTGCAAAGTACTTTTGGCTCTGTAGCCCAGTACTTTGGATTTTAAATTAAACAATTCCAATGCCCTGGTTTGTTTTGGTAAGCCTATTGTTTGTCATATGTCTCTGATTGGTTTTTTTTTCTTATTTTGCAGGCTCATAATGGCTTCTTGACTTTCATTGGTACAACTCTGGTCCTCATGTTGATAAATGCTATTAATAGAATTCAAAGCCTCGAATCAAGACTAGGTACTCAAAGCTTTGTCATCATATACTGCACTGATTGAATACACCTGACAAATCCCAAACAGCTAAGATGCCAACTGTCCAATTACTTGTGGTCCCCTAAAATGGGGGTCTATGGATAAAAAGGGATGTAATTCCTACATGGATCACCTGATATGCCTGTGAATACTCTCAAATTGAAGGTGAATATCTGCACTTTAACCTCATATCCATGGTTTGATTTCAAATCCAATTGTTGGGGTACAGAGCCAGAAGAACAGAAATTGTACCACTGCCCAAATACTTACGGGCTGCAATGTATAATTAATTTGTACCCTTTTTGCTTGGAAAATGTACTCATTTTTACCCAAAAGAGAACATTACTGTACTTTCAGGGTACATTTGGGGAATTTGATTCTGGAAGAACAAACATGTACCTCCACTGTCACTTTGTTTCTGAGAATGTGTACCAAGCTCAGTGCTTGCAGGAAATTAAACTAAAACATGCAGGCGCTGTGGCCATCCAGGACCACGGCAGAGTAGGCTTGCAGGCACTGCAACTCACCTTGGCTCTCCTTGGACTCTGGGGTGAACAGTGTGATATCGCATTGCAGTTTAACACACCGTACAGGACATGACCTTATGAAGCAGACAAGTCCTTAGAGAAGCAGACAGCAGATAATCTCCCCATCGCAGAGATGAGGACTTGAGTCGCACATACACGGACTCCAGACTCGACTCGGACTCGTCCAAAAATGACTTGTGAGTCATGCCGAATGTGTCCTGGGCTGGAAGAGTGTCAACCCCTCGCCCCCTTGTTACAGGAGTCCCCCAGGGCTCAGTCCTCGGACCTCTCCTTTTCTCCATCTACACGAGATCCCTTGGCCCCGTGATCTCGGCTCATGGCATCTCCTATCATTGTTATGCTGATGACACCCAACTCTTTCTCTCCTTCCCCCCATCAGACACACAGGTCTCTACCCGTATCTCCGCCTGCCTCAGAGACATCCAGAGCTGGATGGGCAACCACCATCTAAAGCTCAACCCAGGTAAGACGAAGGTGATCTTCATCCCTGCTTTAACCTCTCCCTTCTCTGATTTCTCCATCTCCCTTCTCTGATTTCTCCATCTCACTAGGGGATACCACAGTGACCTCATCCCCTAGGGCAAGAAACCTTGGAGTGGTGATGGACAACAGGCTGTCCTTCTCCAAGAACATCGCTACGGTGACCCGGGCGTGCAGGTTCTTCCTGTACAATATCCGGAGAATCTGACCCTTTCTCACCACCTACTCCACTCAGCTCCTTGTCAAGTAATGGTCCTGTCCCGCCTGGACTATTGCAATTCTCTGCTGGCTGGCCTTCCAGCATCTGCCATCAGACCCCTACAACTCATCCAGAATGCTGCAGCCCGTCTGGTTTTCAATGTTCCCAGACATTCACATGTCACCCCCCTGCTCAGCAACCTCCACTGGCTGCCTGTTATGGCTCGCATCAAATTTAAAACTTTGGTGCTCGCATACCAGTCAGTTAAAGGATCAGCCCCTGTATATATTCAATCGCTTATCAAGACCTATACACCAACAAGACCCCTCCATTCTGCCACTTCGTGCCATCTGGTGCCTCCCCCTCGCCACACCTGCACTTCACGCTCACGACTGCTGTCTGTCCTGGTCCCATGGTGGTGGAATGACCTCCCGGTGGATGTCAGAACGGCAGAGTCTCTGACCTCCTTCAAGCGCAGACTGAAGACCCATCTCTTCAGGCTACACCTTTCCCAACTCACAATCACCGTGATTAGCCTTAGACCGTAATGGCACTTATGTATAGATATCGTTACTTGTATAGGTATTGTTGTTTTTATTGGCTGTTGTATTGTTGTATTCTAGCTGCCAACTGTGGTATGCTAGTTTGAAAGTTGATTGTACTCTTTAAGGGTTCTGAATTTCTGTATGTATACACTAGGACTCGGAACTGTACTGTCCTCTCAGGTCCACTTTTGCACGTGTTCTTGTGATTGATTTGCACTTTGTTGTACGTCGCTCTGGATAAGAGTCTCTGCTAAATGCCACGTAATGTAATGTAATGTAATGTAATGTAATGTAGTGAATGGCATCGGGAAAATGACGGAGTGAATAATGTTTTACATGCCACACCGTGCGACTTTTAGTAGCAATAGCAAGACCCTACCCTGTATTTCATGCAGCATAGCTCGCTAAGATTACAGTTCTGCATGTTGTGGCCTGTGAGTTTAAATAATTCAGGCTCATCGAGCCAAACAAAATGATTGCAACTAGCAAAATGTGGAGAATTGAAATAAAAGAACTTGCTTGTAAATGACGTTAACATTAAAAGCTACCGTAGAACCTGAGTTTGACATGTACTGTAGTTGCATGTGGTTTTGAAATTATTTATAGTTTTACTATGCAATAGTACAATGGCATTCCTTAGGATTCAAGGTTTTCCCAAAATCATAGCTAGCCACATTTGATTTTTTTATTTATTTAATGCTTTGCTGATTGAAGTTAATGCTTAACAGTTACCTTTTATTTAAAAAAGAGTATATTAATAAACCAATACTGCAACATGATTCAAATTTCAACACTTTCAAATAAAGTTGTAATTATTATTCTTGAGTCGCAGTTGCAGATTAAGCCTAGTCCAAGATTAAATTTAATTGGAGATTATCCATACAAAGATGCATTTAGTCCAGGATTAAGCTTAATCTGTGTCCATGTAACAGGCCCATATTGACCGTCATCTTATATTACAGCCCATGGTAATGCGTATATTATGTCACATGAGTCGCACAGAGTTCTTAAAAAATAGAATGGCTATTTATTTGATCTTATTTATGAATCAATTACCTACTACACCAGACCTGAGGTTTTGGCAAGCCTTTCTCCAGCCATTATGAGGAAGGCTTTGCCAAAACGTTGGCTCAGGTGTGGTAGTTCATTGATATATGAATAAGTAAATGAAATAACCACTATCTTTTTGTGTGTCCCTGATAATATTGCTTCTTCAGTTGTCACACACTTGATGTCATATACAAAATATGTCACTTCTGGTTTCTATATCTTCAATTAGCATAGAAATCTTGATGAATTTCTATAGTCATACTGTTGTTCAGGCTGCACCATTCTGGACACTGCTCTGTCGACATAATTTAAAAGATCAGCTCAGAAATTAATGAATCACAGAGCTAATAAATAGTAGTTCTCCTTTTTCGGTTGTTTTGAACATATGACGTTTTGATTCCCACTTCTTGAGCCACTGTTCCCCCATGCCCTGCTGCCACAAAAATAAAAAGATGACGCCTGAAAGAAACCAAACTGACGATGTGACGTCAAGGAGATGGACGTGCAATTTCTCTGTTTTTAGGCTGACAAGTGTGAGAGAGACGTCGTATGTGACAAGCAAGGGGTTTTCCCACGGACCGCTGCGGCCATGATGACTGCCACTGTCCAGAGTGACTTCATGAAGGCATAAATATCACTGATATGAAACTCTGATAAGTCATGAATACACATTTACATGGAAACAAATTAAGGTCAAGTGTTACCGCGACTGTAGGGCGGCCTGTAGCGTAGTGGTTACGGTAAATGATTGGGACCCGCAAGGTCGGTGGTTTGATCCCCGGTGTAGCCACAATAAGATCCTTGAGCCAGGCCCTTAACCCTGAATTGCTCCAGGGGAGGATTTTCTCCGGCTTAGTCTAATAAACTGTACGTCGCTCTGGATAAGAGTGTCTGTCAAATGCCATTAATGTAATGTAATTTAATGTAATGTATTAGGGTCTGGGTGAGGCTACAAGTACAATGTCTACAGGTGAGTTCTGCAGGTGATGTTAACGGTGAGTGCTGTAGGTTCTTTCGGCACCACTCCAGACAGATGACACCCTAGACAACGTCCCTTGTCACCTGTCAGGCTTCAGAACAGAGGAACCAAGAGCAACTAGGAAGTAGACTGAATGATAGCAGGCAATAGTCATACACAGGCAGACGAGAATAACGGAAATAAGCAAGTTCTTGGTCAAAGGTACAGGCAAAGGTTTGTACACGAGGCTACTGGATACGGCAGGGAAAATCCAGAGTACACAGGCAAACATCCGTACACAGAAAAGCAATCAGAACAGGTAGCGGTACAAAATGTAATCCAAAACTCAGTAAACTAAAGTCCAATCAGAGTCCGGCAACAGCAGGTCAAACACGAACAGAAGAGTAATAAAAAAGCAGAGCTAGGGGTACACAAACAGGTGGAACCGAGCAGACATTTACATTACATTTTACATTTTAGTCATTTGGCAGACGCTTTTAATCCAAAGCAATTTACAAGTGCATAGGTGCTACCATAAGTCAAAGCATCACATCCAGAACTAGCGAAATACACATGAAATGCTGTTCTAAACATAGTTGTCATCATTTTTTTTTTTTTTTTTTTGGGGGGGGGGGGGGTTAGACAAGGATAGGGATATCACAAAGGAGGGGCAGGGGAAATCAGGAGGGAGGACTAAGGTAGAGTTTGAAAAGGTGGGTTTTGAGTCTGCGTCGAAATAGGTGGAGGGATTCTGCTGTTCTGACAGTGGTAGGCAAGTCATTCCACCACTGAGGAACCGGAACGGAAAACAGGCGTGAACGTGCAGCTCGACCGCCAGGTGCACGTAGAGAGGGGACCATAAGGCGACCAGAGGTGGCAGACCGGAATGATCTAGCTGGGGAGTAGGGAGTGATCAGGGATTGTATGTAAGGTGGGGCAGTCCCCTTAGCAGCCTGAAATGCCAACACTAGGGCCTTGAATCGGATGTGTGCGGCAATAGGAAGCCAGTGGAGGCCAATGAGAAGCGGCAGGCAGAAACAGAAAGGCAGGCAGGAACACGCTGGAATGAATGGTCCAAGATAACAATCCGGCAAAGAAAGGAGGAAAACAGACAGCTATAACTACACCAACAAATTAACTGAAATGACCAGCAGGTGTGAGACTGGGTGAAACAAATAACAAGATGACAAGACTATAGAAAGAGAACTGGGACAAAACACATGGAATACAGAAAAACGCTCATACAGGGGAATACAGAACATGACAGTCACCTGTACCCACAAAAGAGTGTATAACGCTCACGTTCCGACATTATTTAAGATAGTGGATAAGGGCACTCACCTTGAGATTAATGAACCACTACTTGTCGTGTGGTTTAACTGTCTAGGAAGATGCAGATTTTAGGAAGTTTTCATGAACCCATATTGTGACTTGCACTGAACAATTACGCTCTATGCAGGTAGCTCTTATATAAGCTGTAGAAGTGCACTTGTTAAAGGTTAAATGGATTATTGCTCACTTGTAATGGTTGTATATTTTTGAATGGCCTAACATGACCTAAAGAGAATTTGACAACATGCAAAGATGGCACACCAACTTAGAGAAACTGTTATGACACCCAGTTATTGTACAGAACATACAGTATTTTACCAAATTCAATGAATGAAAATGAATGATGGCAACAGCAATAGAAATACACATTTTCTTGTACAAGGGTACATTGTTCGACACATTCCTCGATTACGCAGTCTGATGGATTACTAAGAGCCTGAGCTGGAATATTCCCAGCCTGAATGGAGGAACACTGAGTACCTCCAGTCAGACCTGGGTCAAATATTTATTTTGGATTGAAATTGTTTTTGGATTGAAATGACTTTTCTGTGCTCTATTGATCCTGCCTGGTGCAACTGTGCCAACGTCTTGGCTCGATTGATCCTGCCTGGTGCAATTTGGCCAACAAAGAGGACCACAAGCTCAGTAATGCATGGGTAAGTATTTGAATCCAAAACAATATTTGACCAAGGCACATGCATGAAGTTTATTAAACCTGATCATTCATTCTGTTATATAGCATGAGGATCCAATGAAACAAAAAACAGAGACATCATTGGCACTCATGAACCAGGGGAACCTAACCCTGCTCCTAACCCTGCTCTCCATCAGGAGATACATTTAAGACACATTTAGTTGCTGCTCTTATCCACAGCAACTCTCACAGCTTACATTCTCACATTATACAGAGGTTATATATAGTGCCATGAAAAAGCATTTACCCCCTTCTGAATTTCCTCTATTTCTTTTTCTTTTTTTTCCCTACTGTCTGGTTTCAGATCTTTAAAGAAACTGTAATATTAGAAAAAGGGAACCTGAGTGAACACAAAACACATTTGTAAAAAGACTATTGAAATGAAAAAAGGTTACCAAACCCAAATCACCCCTGTAAAAAAGCAATTGCCCCCTTAAAAACTGGTTGCATCACCTTTAGCTACAATCACACACTTCCTATAATTTGATAGTAGTCTTTAGTCACATTGTTGTGGAGGTATTTATCCCACTTTTCTTTGCAGAACTGCTTTAATTCAGGAAAATTCAAAGGTTTGTTGTGCCATGATCAAACGGATGGTCCAATGCTGGAGGTTACAGGTTCAAAAGAGATGAGAAAAAAAAGTTGTTGAAATACACTCAGTGACCACTTCATTAGGTAGACCTGTACACCAGCATGTTTATGCAAATATTTAATCAGCAAATCATGTGGCTGAAACTAAATGCAAAAAAGCGTGCAGACGTGGTCAAGCGGTTCAGACCGAATGTTGGAATGGGAGAAGAAATGTGATCCAAGTGACTTTGACTGAGGAATGATTGTTGTGGCCAGATTGGGTAGTTTGAGTATCACAGAAACTGCTGATGCTAACCACTGCCATTGTCTTGGTCCTGGAACTGGCTCCCTGGGCGATGCACTGTAGCTGCACACTTCTCCTACGTAGCTAGGTTGGGTCAGACACAGAGGAAAGATGACCTTGTGGGGATCAATAAAGTACATCTCAATCTACAGTATCTAATCCAGTGGTCTTTACTCATGGTCCTAGAAAGTGGCAAAGTGTGCTGGTATTGTTTTCACCTTAATACAGAGTCAGCAACCAATTCAGACCCAAGAAACCAGGTGAGGTGCGTTAACTATGTCATTAACTGCTTTTATTGATCAGTGAAGTGCTGAGTAACAGCTAGCCAGCAGTCATTTAGCAGATTCTTTTAATCCAAAGAGATTGACAAGTGCATAGGTTCTTCAACAAGTTAAAGACCATCCATAAATAGCAAAACACACATGAAGAGCAGTTCTAACAAAGAAAGTGCAATTCCTTTTTGTTTAAAAAAAATAAATTATATAGGCTGCACTAGAGGAACATCGGAAGGGGGGGGGGGGTAAATCAGGAGGGTGGACTTTTATTTATTATATAGGGTATATAAGAGTGATATTGGAAGTAGGGGGTACATCAGGAGGGTCTGAAAAGATGTGTTTTTGTTTTTTGCATTGAAATATGGTAGGCAAGTCATTCCACCACTGAGGAAGCAGAGCGGAAAACAGGCATGAACATTCCTCACACATTCCTGCGGCTCCCCAGGAAGGAAGATCGCTGATCTGATCTATCCTACCAAACAGATAAACTCTCTGCATGCGCAAGCACGGGTGAACACTGGCTGAGGATGTAGGTGAGATTCAAGGGGCTTATGTGCGGCCTGTAGTGTAGTGGTTAAGGTAAATGACTGGTGGTTCTAATCCCGGTGAAGCCACGATAAGATCCTCACAGCTGTTTGGGCCCTTGAGCAAGGCCCTTAACCCTACATTGCTCCAGGGGAGGATTGTCTCCTACTTAGTCTAATCAACTATAAGTCGCTCTGGATAAGAGCATCTGCCAAATGCCAATAATGTAATGTAATGTTACAAAGCTTGTTTATTACCCAGGCCTTACCTCTGGGAAAAAATAAAATCCCCTTACCCATCTCTCATTCTGCATGTTTATATTTGTGGGGGCTGAATGTGTGATAAATGAGGCTAAATTCAGCTGTGAGCTCACGGCGCTGTAGTTTAATGACTATAAGGACTTCAGTCTCTGTGGAATCCCCAGAACTGTGGTGCATGTGCATGTGAGGGTGAGAGAAAGAGAGAGAGTGGGTGAGTGACAGAGAGAGGGAGAGAGAATGTGTGACTGTGACCATGTACTGTCTGACCAAAGTGTGTTCTTTTGTCCCAAGGTGTTTGCCCATTTGGGCCTTACCAACACACTCATGCTGATAATCCATTTTCTGTGTATGAGTGTATGTACCCACTGAAGAGTCCCAGCTCACTCCCATCGGTGCTTGGCAGACACCCCCCCCCCCCCCCCCCCGTGGTGTGAGGCCGGGGCGCCATGCTCGTGCCTTCTGATCAAGTTCATGTGCTCTGCTTTCAAGTCGTTAGCTTTCCATTCACGAAGAGTAGCCCCACCTACTCAGCAACATATTAAATTGCAGTGCTCATCAGTAAACCATACAGCCGTACCATCATCGCCGGCGGCCATACCGTCATCCACCCAGCTCCTGCCAAATGGCTGAAGCTAAGCAGGTGTGGGCTTGGTTAGTACTTGGATGGGAGACCTCCTGGGAAAACTACAAGTTGCTGCTGGAAGTGGTGTTGATGGGCCAGTAGGTGGCAATCTTCCCTTTGGCCAGATTATCCACAATGCCCCAGCGCACTGATGGGGACACTGTGCTGTAGGAGACGTTAAACTGAGGTCCTGACTCACTGTGGTCATTAAAGACCCCATGAGACTTTGCAAAGCGGTAACCTGGCTGTTTCAACCAGCCACCTAATTATCCTCTGATTCAATTTGGCGAAAACATTGTTCTCTCCCTCACCACCAATTGCAGCCGGGCATCACCCAGGTGGGTGCTAGACATTTGTGCTTGTTGAGGCGAGTTTCCCCCTCAGCACTGTAAAGCTCTTTGGGTGTCTATAAAAGCGCTATATAAATGCAATAATCTATCTATCTATCTAAACTCCAAGAATTTAGACCAGAGTGTCTGTCTGGTAATTACCGGGTCATGGGGGAAGTACCTCAGATGCTATGTGTAGTTAATATTATATAGCTGTAGTGCAGTCCGTACGTATTTGGACAGTGGTACAATTTTTGTTCTTTTGGCTGTGTGCTCCAGCACATTGGATTTGAAATGAAACGAATGAGAGGTTAAAGTAATCCATACATGGATCACCCGGTATGGATGCAAATACCCTGAAATTTAAGGTGACGGTCTTTGACCTCATATTCATTGTTTCATTTAAAATCCAACGTGCTGGAGCACACAGCCAAAAGAACTGAAATTGTACCACTGTCCAAATACTTATGGACTGGACTGTATGCATCGCTTATTCTATGGCTGAAGAAAGATGCATATGTCTACGTCCTTTAAAACGTTTCTCAGACGGTGTATGAAAGATATTACTGGTACCATGCTGTACTGAAAAGCTCTTTTTTCAATGTGAACTGCACAGTCAAGGTGGCGCAAAACTGCCACCGGTTCATTAGCTCTTCCCAACTCTACCAACGGGTCTGGAGTGTATCGTTATTTGCTGCCCTCTAATGGCTGACTGGATTAATTCCATTCTAAACACAATCAATTACAGGAATGGCCACTAGGGGGAAGCCTGTTTGTGGCAGGTCACTGTGAGAAAAGTTAACAGCTCCTCACATCTTCACCATGTTTTTTTGTGTCTTGGCAATGTTGTCATTAGTCCTTATGGTCCACACATATTAAACATAAAATGTTATTTTATGAAGAAAACAGGACACAAATAACTTACTCGTGCCTGAGTTTGTGTTTATATATTGAAACTATGTCCAGATGGGTTTCAGGTTTCATTTTAGAGTGTAACTCAACACTATATTTGCATTTCCTCTGTTCTTATGAAACAAGGAGGTCCATTTCAAAAAAAAAAAAAATTCTGGTCAACACGATGCAAATGTATTTAAATCATTCAAAGAGCTCACAACCTCCTCGTTCAGTGCGGCCTGAAGGTGTAAACAATGAGGAGGGCATACGCAGTTTTAACTGCTGAATGATGAGGGAGGTGTGAAGTGATCAACAGCTGAACTAGGGTTGCCACTTTTTACAAACCAAAATGTTGATGTTTGTGTAATGTGTGGCCAAATACGATTTCAGCGTTTAAAAACATTGCTATGAAATTGCGAACAGGCAGTTGCAGTGTGTACATTGCTCCCCTGGAGCAATGTAGGGTTAAGGGCCTTGCTCAAGGGCCCAAACAGCTGTGAGGATCTTATCATGGCTTCACCGGGATTAGAACCACCGACCTTGCGTCTCCCAGTCATTTACCTTAACCACTACACTACAGGCCGCACATAAGGCCCTTGAATCTCACCTACATCCTCAGCCAGTGTTCACCCGTGCTTGCGCATGCAGAGAGTTTATGGTGGACGGGGAATTACGAATAAGAAGTTGCGAATAAGAAACCAATTTATGCTGCGTTTAAAACCTTGAATGTTGAGGGCGAAAGTTTTATTTTTAATATGACTGACCACTGCATATATTTTTATCTTTGGTAAAAGACCATGGTATAAGTGGAATAATCACTCCGAGGTGGTAATTATTAAAATTATATTCAAAGTTTATTAACTTGTTATCTGTCTCCCTTGTTATCTAGCCTACCTGGGAGTCCGTAACTAAGGTAACGATGACGTTGACAAAGAACTGATAATACCTTGCCATTCTCTTCTGCATATCACTGATGTGGAGCTTCCCCACTGTGTTGCGTGAAATTATGTTGGTTTTATTTACTATCAAGTTATTCTCACCACTGTGAAGTATTTGTATGAAACAATGTGTAGGCTATGAAAATACGGGACAAATCGCGTAACTTATTGATTAAATGAGGGACGTAGCATTTCAACTCTAAGCTGAACCCTTGGCGTTGGCGTTGTCCAGCAGGGTCACGCACACGCGTGTGCTGGTACTCTTCAGACACTTATCTCTGATCGTGCACCACCTGACCCCTGCCTGTCTCGGATAATTAGAACATTGCTAACGAAGGGGGGACTAATTGAACATTTTTCATTGCAGCAGTGAAAGGCACCTCTCAGGTCACTGAGTTCCATAAGGTTAGCTAATGAGACCATTAAGCTAATTATCCTCTTGCCCTGCAAGACGGACATCAATCGTTTTTGGACATTAGAGATATTAATCAAGCGTGTGAGAGAGAGAGAGAGAGAGAGAGGGAGAGAGAGAGAGAGAGAGTGTGTGTGTGTGTGTGTGTGTGTGTGTGTGTCCTGCACATCCAGTCCTGTCCATGGAATTTCTGGATGTTTGCCCACTGTGTGCAGTAACAGTGCCAGCGTGTCATGGCAGTGTCAGCATGCCTGGAGAGTGCCAGCCAGGCTGGTCTGAGGTGATCTGGCAGAAGATTCCAGTTTATGGGGACCCATTTCATAAGTGCGGTCATGACATAATAGCAACGGGCAACAAACCCATCGTAAACCGCCTGCCAAACCATGACAACGGCCCCTCAAACCATGGCAACGGCCTCATTCCGCTGAAGATGAATTCACACATGGCTTTTGTTCCGAACTTTAATGCAAAATGCTATTACAATGAAATGGGAAAAGTGGCACCCCCACACACCTCTATTCCCCTCTCTCGCTCCCTCGCTCTATCTCCCTTCCCCCCTTTCTCTCCCTCTCCATCTCTCTTTGCATGCACAGTCACGGCGGGCCCTTCTGTAATAAGTGCCCTCCCTGCCCTGTACATTCACCAGGTCAGGGCCCCAGGGCCCGCTCCCCTGTCCCGACGTCCGATGATTCACTCAGATTCGGCCCGGCCCCCCCCCCCCCTCCCCTCCCCACCAGGACCAGGGTATAAGAACCCCTAGAGAGAACCACAGACCCCAAGCGTCGACTGTCTCTCTCTCTCCGAAACGCTCCGCTCCGTTAAGAAGACCCAAACACGCAGTGAGTCCAGCTGTGTTCTGTCCATATTCATGCCTGTCTGTCTGTGTCTCTGCTTCTGTCTGTCTGTCTGTGTCTGTCTGTAAGAGTGGATTCCTTCGTTGGTTAACCGGTCGCTGAAATGTTGAGATAACAGGTTTGATTTTGAATGTAGTGTTGCCGCTATGTTTTGTAGATGTATTTCATATGAAGAGTTCACTGAGTAAAGAACAGGGACCAGAGTCATCAGGGCTGTCAGGGTAGTATGAGGAGGGGATCCAATTTAAAATCCCTTAAATTCGGGGCTGTATTCTGTTCCGACCACCTGGATTCGCTATTTAGCAGAGTTCTTCAGCCAGAAGGTAGAACTAATTGATGAAATCAGCTGGCTGAGTTCACAGGTCGAGGAAACACATGACAGGACTTTTCTTACCCCCGGACTTTCCACCTCTGGTCCGATTGGAATGTTCTGGCTCCAGAGGTGTCACTGTTCAGAACAGAGCTGTGTGTCTGCGATGTGTAACTACGCGCTCTCCCACCTGCCCCAATTTGCCTTCATCGCTACCTTCTTCACCCTCCCTCCGGGGCAGAGATGTTCGGAGCCACTGTGTCCGTGTGCCTGCTGAGCCTGCTGTCTGTCTGCACAGCCTGCTACATCTCAAACTGCCCCATCGGGGGCAAGAGATCTCTGTCTGACTCCCCACTACGGAAGGTGAGCACATGTGTGTGTGTATGTGTCCATCCTCCCCATCCCTCTCTCCCTCCCTGTCCTCCATCCCTCTCTCTCATTCAGATTCAGTTCAGCAATGCTTTATTGGCATGACTGTATACAAACAATATTGGCAAAGCTATTAAGAATAAATCAAATGAACAATGACACATATGATTAACTGTAACTAAATACATACAAAAAAAGAAAGAACTACATAAATAATAAGTAATCAAACCTACACACAATCTACATCTCTCTCAAAAAAACCTAATTAGCTTCATTACTCTCTCTCAGTGCCCTTCACATTATGGCAGACAGAAATGTACTTTGGTGCTATTGGGGCTGGCAGGATGAATGTTTTTTTCCTCAGTTGTGTGGGAAAGGAAGTGTTTCAGTGAAACTTTGTTAAAGTAATGTGCCCTGAATATTCTTCATAGCCTATGAGAATTTACTCGATGCTCTCTCCCCCTCTCTCCCCCTCTCCCACCCTCTCTCCCCCTCTCCCACCCTCTCCCCCACCCTCTCCCACCCTCTCTCCCCCTCTCTCCCCCTCTCCCCCCCCTCTCTCTCAGTGCATGGTGTGTGGGCCCGGGGGCCGGGGTCGCTGTTTCGGCCCCAGTATCTGCTGCGGGGCGGGGCTGGGCTGCCTCCTGGGCTCTGCGGAGACGGCGCACTGCGCGGCGGAGAGCTACCTGGCCACGCCCTGCGCGGCAGGGGGCGGGGCCTGTGGGAGCGAGGGCGGGCACTGCGCCGCCCCCGGGATCTGCTGCAACGCAGGTGAGCCGCCAGCAGGGGGAGCCCACACCCCGCACCACACAGCCGGTCCCCAACCCTGGTCCTAGAGAGCTACAGGCTCTGCTGGTTTCCGGTGTTACTCTGCACTTGATTAATCAATTAGAGCAGTCGATTACACGGTTTAGTCACATCACCTGATCAACGGGGGGCTGATTTTAAAGGTGAAAATAACAAAAACCAGCAGACCCAGTAGCTCTCCAGGACCAGGGTTGGAGACCACCGCACCACACACTCTATGAAAGGCTGACCGAGTTATCAAGCGTTATTGCCTCAATGGTCCAGGAATCAAGATGGAAGGAAGGATGTTAAACACAGGGCCGGCATAGGGTCAGAATAATTTATCCTTCGGCTACGCCAGAATCACAGGCCATGGAGACCCAGCCTGCAGAATCCTGCCTGCTGGTCTGTGGGTTTCTCTCTTATAGGGAGTGGGTGTTGAGCTGAATCCATGGTCAGGACAAGGTTTGTGCAAGTATGATGGTCAGTAGTCGTGTGTGTGGACTTCAGTGTTCTTGGTTTGGTTTGCAATCCTGGCGGTGGTATTTGTTGTTGTTCTTCCTCTTTTTTGCTTTATTGGCTTTTCTTAATTTGAAAAACTTTCTTTCTGATGTGTCTGCTCTACTGCGCCAAACATCAGTATGAAAGTGAAACATTTTCCGCATAAGTATTTTTTCCTTATAAATCAGTCCACATGCAGTAAGATGTTGGCACGATGTCTTCGGGAATCATCTCTGTTAGCAATTAAATTACTACACATTGACCAGTTGAACACACGCTCACTCTCTGCCTATAGATTCTTCCAGAAAAAAATGTTTGGCTAAAGTAGCTTTTGTTTCACCAAACACATTGTAAAATTTGTCACACCTGTATTTTACAAGCGCTGCTACAGAGAAACCACAGGCTGTGTCCGAAATGGCTCACTACTCACAAATTCCTAATCCCTATGTAGTGAACGTGCAAATAGTGTACTAAAACAGTGAATTTGGACAGCAGATATCTTTTGTAATCGTTTATAGTTATTACTTGGCTGCACATTTGTTGCATATACATAGCTACAAAACCATTAACATACCATCTGGCCGGTTCTTAAAACATGACTCCAGAGGTCTTGCTTTTGATATTAAACCTAATTTTATCTTGCAGTGCCCAAAGTCCAGCTGCAGCTCACTTAACCCCTACACATTTATGGCCAAAAATTTAACAGAACAATAAGAGGATTGCCACTGGCACTTTTTAGCTGATAGGCGAACGACTGGACTGTAAATCATAGCAAATAATGGCATTCATGTCTGAATTTGGACATGAGACTAAGATGGCTGACGGGCAAAATAGTATACTGCTTAGTAAAATAGGGAGCCATTTCAGACACAGCCATCATGGAATTCAAGAGAATTGCAGGCTTTAATCACACTGCAGATAAAACCGAGCCATAGTTATGTGATGCATTTGATTGGCCTATATGGTGGGTGACTGACTGCATCCCATCCAATCTCATCCTTCATCTCTGCCACACTATGACTAGATGTAATTGATTGTCATTGGAAAATGATTGATTAACTTTCACCTGTATGGTTTGGATTTTAGTTCTCCTAGAGGTCTCAGCTTGCGTTGTTCCCATTTCACCACAGAGAGCTGCATCCTTGACCAATCCTGTTCAGCCAGTGATGATGATGATGATGATCAGATCGGCCAATCAGAGAGCAGCAGCCTGGATGGAGACATCCTTATGAGGCTCCTGAACCTTGCTGGCCACACCCCTCCACATTGGACCAACTAATGAGACGCCAAGGATGATGGGTTCAGGGGAAGGGTCTAAACTGGAAGGGAAGGGTCTAAACTGTCTCTATCCAATAGTACCCCTGAATGTGTATATAAAATGAGTCCTATACTAAGTTTGTACAACATATTGATATCAACAAATATATGCATAAATGTTATTAACGTTATTAAGTTAATACTGGTTCTGTAAAGTACTGTGTTGGGGAAAGAATTGTGCTAGTGACAAATAAAGCTGGTTAGATGAGAACCTCTGCTCCAGCCGACTGCTTATTCCCCATATGACCAACAGAGGGAGACACTGTGCTCAGATTATACTGACACTAGGGGATAGAGGAACAAAGATGCACACACACACACACACACACACAGGCTCGTACACACACAGACAAACCAATACTCACGCACACACACACACACACACACACAGACACAAATACACACACCTACAATCATGCACATACACGCACACACACACACACACACAGGCTTGTATACACGCAGACACACCAATACTCATGCACACACACACACACACACACACACAGAAAGGCTTGTACACACACAGACACACCGATACTCTCTCTCACACACACACACACACACACACACACACACACACACAGGCACAAACACACGCACCTACAATCATGCACATACACGCACACACACACACAGGCTCGTATACACAGAGACACACCAATATTCATGCACACACACACACACACAAAGGCTCGTACACACACAGACACACCAATACTCATGCACACGCACACGCGCACACACACAAACACACACACCTACAATCATGCACATACACATACACACACACCTAAAACACCAGTTCTGATGAGAATCCAATGAACATCACTATTTGAGCACTCAAGGGGGCGGGCATCCGGTCACACGATGATCTGACTGATATTTATTGGAGATTCAGATAAAGAATCATGAGTCACTCAATCTGATAGCAGGCTGTACATAAAACATCAAACAACTCAGAGAGTGCGTCGACATTTATCAGCCGGTTAATGTACCTCTACAACCTGCATACACTCAGGTCAGGTAGTTCACTTGTGAAAAAATGCCACGTAATGTAACTTGTGCCTGCCTCTCAAAACACACACCCCCTCATACAAACACACACACATACACACACACACACACACCCTCATACAAACACACACACACACACACCCTCATACAAACACACACACATACACACACACACACACACACATACCCTCATACAAACACACACACACATACACACACACACACATACCCTCATACAAACACACCCCCTCATACAAACACACACACATACACACACACACACATACCCTCATACAAACACACACACACATACACACACACACACATACCCTCATACAAACACACACACATACACACACACACACATACCCTCATACAAACACACACACACACCCCCTCATACAAACACACACACATACAAACACACACACACATACACACACACACACATACCCTCATACAAACACACCCCCTCATACAAACACACACACATACACACACACACACATACCCTCATACAAACACACACACATATACACACACACACACACACACCCTCATACAAACACACACAAACATACACACACACACCCTCATACAAACACACACACTTACACACACACACACCCTCATACAAACACACACACACACACACACACACACACATACCCTCATACAAACACACACACATACACACACACACACACACATACCCTCATACAAACAGACACACACACCCTCATACAAACACACACACACACTCACACACCCTCATACAAACAATGCATACCCTCATACAAACACACGCACACACACATACAAACACACACATACCCTCATACAAACACACACCCTCATACAAACACACACTCACACGCATACCCTCAGACAAACACACACTCACACACATACCCTCATACAAACATACACACACACATGCCCTCATACAAACACTCACACACACACACACACACACCCTTATACAAACACAAATACACACACACTTGTGAGACCTGGAGTGCATCTCCATCAGTATTATCTCATGAAGCCCCTGTCTGTGGGTCTGTTCCAGGGTGCATTACCTTATCTGGTAGAGCTGTGGACTCTCCATCTATGTGTGCTGGTTTGCGTGTGTGTCTGTGTGTGTTTGTTTGTTTGCGTGATATATTTTATGTTATATCTTAAAACTTTAAGCCACATATGTATATGAATGATAAGTAGTAATAATGATATTGGCAATATTTTCACACATTTGTGTGGGCAAAAGAGAGTTGCCGATTAGAACAGTTATTTAAGCAGCTATCTGCTCTTTTTTGGACTGTTTCCAGTGACTTCCATCACACGATGGAGTGGGAGAACACCCGTGAGGAGGTGTGTGTGTGTGTGTCACTATAAGACCATCGTCCCTCTAAGAAACAGGTATATTTGTGTGTGTATGTGTGTGTATGTGTGTCACTATAAGACCATAGTCCTTCTAAGAAACAGGTTTATTTGTGTGTGTGTGTGTGTGTGTATGTGTGTGTGTATGTGTCACTATAAGACCATAGTCCCTCTAAGAAACAGGTTTATTTGTGTGTGTGTTTGTGTGTGTGTGTGTGTGTGTGTGTGTGTGTGTGTGTATGTGTGTCACTAGAAGACCATAGTCCTTCTAAGAAACAGGTTTATTTGTGTGTGTGTGTGTGTGTGTGTGTGTGTGTGTGTGTGTGTGTGTGTGTGTGACTATAAGACCATAGTCCCTCTAAGAAACAGGTTTATTTGTGTGTGTGTGTGTGTGTGTGTGTGTATGTGTGTCACTATAAGACCATAGTCCCTCTAAGAAACAGGTTTATTTGTGTGTGTGTGTGTGTGTGTGTGTCACTATAAGACCATAGTCCCTCTAAGAAACAGGTTTATTTGTGTGTGTGTATGTGTGTCACTATAAGACCATAGTCCCTCTAAGAAACAGGTTTATTTGTGTGTGTATGTGTGTCACTATAAGACCATAGTCCCTCTAAGAAACAGGTTTATTTGTTTGTGTGTATGTGCATCACTATAAGACCATAGCCCCTCTAAGAAACAGGTTTATTTGTGTGTGTGTATGTGTGTCACTATAAGACCATAGTCCCTCTAAGAAACAGGTTGATTTGTGTGTGTGTGAGTGTGTGTGTGTGTGTGTATGTGTGTCACTATAAGACCATAGTCCCTCTAAGAAACAGGTTTATTTGTGTGTGTGTATAGGTGTCACTATAAGACCATAGTCCTTCTAAGAAACAGAGTCCAGTGAGCAGAATGGGAGAGTTGTTTCACGGAGGTCTTATCTTTACAGACTCAGCACTGATAGAGAACACAGACGGCTCCCTGGGGGGCAAAGGTCGTACACAGTAGGGGGAGAGCAGGGCATTTTGTCACACTTTACATTTTTATGGTGCAATACACCCAATAAATACACCCAATAAATACATCACAATGTATTAAATAAATAAATGTCACACCAAATTAATGAATGAGGTCTCAGGTAGATATTTTGCATTGATGACATCTTCATATCTCGTTTCAGTGCAGACAGACAGGGGCTAGGCGATATGGCCAAAATCTTCTATCCTGACATGGGTCATTTCCACTCGATGATGATATATCACAATATAGCACGTTTTCTGATAATTCAATGAATAAATAAATAGTCTATATGAAATAACCGCATGGTAAAGCCTATTTTTGTATACTCATGTGTGAATTAAGTATTTAACAAATGAAAAGTATTGAGTTATTTCAAATTTTATTAAGTTTAATGCAAAATGAACATAACAGTTTCAAGTGAAACTATAGAGAAAAATAAATAAATATAGGCCTAGCCTACAATATGAAAATGTAAAATATCAAAGGTAAACATATAACGGTTGGGCCATATGGACAAAATCAAATATCGATATTTTTGACCAAATACCTCAATATGGTAAATGGTTGTCATTTACATAGCGCCTTTATCCAAAGCGCTGTACAATTGATGCTTCTCATTCACCCATTTATACACACACTCACACACAGACGGCGATTGGCTGCCATGCAAGGCGCCGACCAGCTCGTCAGGAGCATTTGGGGGTTAGGTCTTGCTCAGGGACACTTTGACACAGCCCGGGCGGGGGATCGAACCGGCAACCCTCCGACTGCCAGACGACTGCTCTTACTGCCTGAGCCAATGAGACGACTGCTCTTACTGCCTGAGCCAATGAGACGACTGCTCTTACTGCCTGAGCCAATGAGACGACTGCTCTTACTGCCTGAGCCAATGAGACGACTGCTCTTACTCCCTGAGCCATGTCGCCCCGACATGGCCATCGCAATACTGATATTGCGACAATATTGTAAGGATGACTATTGCTTCTTTCACAAAATATTTACACAATGAGATTTTTATAAATAATCATCAGTAATGTGGATGTAATAACTAAGTGGGTAAAGGCAAAGCAAAAGCAAAGCTAGAACAGTCTGGTAAGTTCAGAAAATTACATGACTGTAATGCAGCCTTTAAAACCAGGAAAAGACAACACTTATGCCACATCAGGATATTACAATATCCAAAATCTAAGATGATATCTAGTTTCATATCACGATATCAATATAATACCGATATATTGATGTATTAGTGTGCACGTGACAACTTGCCTCAAAGTCATTGTCCCATGTAAACAGGAAGTAGACCTCAGAACATGAGTCACACAAAATGGTGACAATTTACCCCACTCTCTCCTACCTGACCGACAAACACAGACAGTTGGACGGATAGAGATATAAATAAATAACATGGCATTCAGCAGACATGCATAGTGACCAAAACATATTTATTTAATTCACAATCCACTCATACAAATGAATGTATGAGTGGATTGTGAATTAAATAAATATGTTTTGGCTCACCCTATGATGTCTGTGAATGCATGTTATTCTATTTATATATCTATTACTTCCAACTGGTCTGTGTTTGTCGATAGGTAGATGCAGTGGAAATCTGTCATTTTGTGTTGTCTAAAATAAATAACAACTGTTGCTTATATTATGTGCTTTAATGCAGTTAAATGCATATGGCTGGATTAGTAATATGAATCAATTAAGGCAGCATTAATTGGTTGGCATGAAACCTGCATACACACGGCCCTACATCGCTACAATTTGAGACGACTGTACTAAAACAATCCAGGTGATACCCTACCTTGCAAGAGCACAAATGCATAAGAAGCAATGGTAACCTAACTCAACTACGATGCTCGGTGTCTGTTGCTGTGCAGGCTCCAAAATAATTCGGTTACAGAGCGCATTAACTTGCCTTTGTTTACCGGGGAATAATAATGATTTGGAATCTGGTCACAGTCCTTCAGCCGGGTCACGCGGTGGTGTTTCTCAATAGGGAATGAGATCACAAATCAGTTACATCACCGGATATTGTGAGGAGACTAAAGAGGGGGGCATGCCTATGTTAATAATTATTAGCCGCTGGGCGAAGGTATAAAGGCACGAAGTGAACGCCGTGTGCCTACTTATTACTCCTCCTTTAGCCATGGCGTTCGCTGGAAAATACCAACTGGAATCGCATGAAAACTTCGTGCCGTTTATGAAGGCGATAGGTGAGCGCTGCGCGTCGATAACCTTTGCCATTGAATAGTAAGATGGATGTGAATTGCGGCATAATCCTACCATCTAAATCGTTTTGTCAATATTGGAATTAACCATGGTTTTTGTAACGTTTAAGTCCATTCGAGAACATTGCTTCCAATTACCAGTTGTAATGGTTGCATAAACTTTTAAAATTATTTTTAATTTAACGATGTTCGGTTTTGTTCAATTATGAACACCACGGCTACGATCTTGTGCCTTAAAGCACCGGCGCATTAAATCAAATTAATGGTGCAGCATATCATGAACGTGTATGAGTGGCCTACTTGTGATCTAATCATGCAAGCAAATGATTAAATGCTATCCATTGCATTCTGTACCCATGTTGGTTCTTACCACACTGCCTGGATAAGTCCTTTAGATTTTGAAATGTATATGGTATTAAATGTTAGTCCTCCCCATGGTCCCTTTAATGCAAGTTGTTCCCCCAGGTCTCCCAGATGACCTGATCGAAAAGGGCAAAGACATCAAGAGTGTTTCAGAGATTGAGCAGAATGGTGATGATTTCAAGGTTACCCTGACGACTGGGCCCAAAGTCATAATCAACACCTTCACATTGGGGCAGGAGAGTGAGCTGGAGTCACTAACTGGGGAAAAGGTCAAGGTGAGCTCGGTCAAATTGGGAGCCCCATTTCTGTAAAATGGGCTCCGCACACCAGAGGATCACAACTGGGGGTGGAAATGTGGTAGTCATATTTCTGCATAAAGTTTAAGATTAATTTGGTTCTTATTGCTTGGCCATAGAATACCTGATTTGTTCAATTTACTCAATTTGAATACATTTGAGGGCGGACTGTAGCGTCGTTTGATCCCTGATGTAGCCACAATTGGATCCGCACAGCCGTTGGGCCCTTGAGCAAGGCCCTTAACCCTGCATTGCTCCAGGGGAGGATTGTCTCCTGAGTCTAATCAACTATGTCCCTCTGGATAAGAGCATCTGCCAAATGCCATTAATGTAGTGCAACCCCCAACTGCATGGCAGCAGCTCCTTATCACATTAGGAGTAGGTCTTTCAGTTATGCAGTCCGGTTACAACTGGCAGGGTGACGCTTCAGTTAAATTTGAGTTCTTTCCATCGCTCAAGGCAAGACTAGACGAGCACTGAATTGTATCGTCTTCCTCAACCCTGACCTTTGACCCTGATGTCTGTTCCAGGCTGTGGTGAGGCTGGAGGATAATAAGTTGAAGGTCTCGATGAAGGGCATTGAATCTGTCACAGAACTGGTTGACGCAAACACGATCATGAACGTGAGTATGGAGTCCTGGCTGTGTGCTAGCGGTTTTGTGCGGTACAGTCTTGGGGTCAGCTACTCTGGTCTGGAGAGCAGCAGTGTGCTGCTTTACCTTAAACATCTGCAACCATTTCAGACACGACAAACAAGTTGAGGAGAGTTGACTAATCCCCTGCTTTCATTGGGCAACTGCTGAGGAACAACTGAAGCCAGCAGCCCCTGTCAGCTCTCCAGGTCCAGGGTTGCTGACCCCTGGTAAAGACTATTGTGCACGTTTTGTGCTAACATGGTGGTGGCCAGTGTTTGCTGCAGACCTGTGGAGACTGCTGCATGGTTCTGTTGCATCGCTGCACATGACTGAGAACCCTAAGCTAGCTAGGGAGAGGACAAACCCCGAAACCGTTCAGAATGGCAACGTGCTGCACACCTGCTCACCTGGTGTCCCAGGCCTAAATGGGTCTGGTTGGAGGGGAAGACTCAACCAGCTGCCTTGAGTGCCGATTACCTTCATAATCTTGTCGTGTCAGTCATGTAATCTGAAACTAGGGGGTTGGGACCCACTGGTTGGTCATGAGGTTTGTTTGTACCCAAGATGACTCTTGATGGGTTTTATTTGCATTCAAAACAAATTGCACACCACATGCTGCTGATGTCTTCTAATTTGCACATACAATTAACAATTGGGCCATTTGGCAGATCCTTTTAGTGAACTATCACCTGGTTATCTCTGGGCTACAAATGGACAGCTGATCTGACTGGGACTCCTGGTTTGCTAATCAGTGTTTAGTTTGGGCTCACTGCAATTTGCTTCTACCTTGTACTACATTTCCCTTCACTAGCTGTCACCGTTTCCTTGTTTCAGACCATGACTGTGGCAGGCATCGTTTACAAGAGGATCAGCAAGCGCGTGTAGAAGGCATTGTTTCTTGGGTTTAATAAAATTTTGAAAAACAAATTGTGTGGATTTATTTTTGCGTTGCCCCCCCCCCCCCCCCCCCTTTAGAAATGATCTTCCAATCTGAAGTTATTGCTCACGAACAGGATAAATCACTGGAGGCCTCTGAAAGTTATAGCTTTATTCAGGCTCATTTCAGTGCACATGCAGTAATATGGCTCAGACCACATGCTACTACTCTGACACACAACTTCCAAACTACCTCCAATTTGTTCTTTTAACTAATTGCTTGTATGAGTTTGGCCTGACCACTAATCTAAAGTTGAATGAGTACAAAAAGGGCTATGTCTGACCAAAAAAACACATGTGCAATCTGCTCTGAAGTGCTGCAGAAAATGAGGCGCATACAATACAACTGGGATGGTTGAGTACCTAGAGCAGGAGTGTCCAATTTTGCCTGGAAAGGGCTGGTGTGGGTGCCGGTTTTTGCTGTAGCTCCGCAGTAAGACACCCGATTCTGCGTTTCAATTGAAGACTAAGCTTAGTTCACTTGGTATTGTGTTGGGCTAAAACAAAAGCCTCCATCCACATGTGACCCATTTTGGATAAGATTGGACCCCTAGGGGTATGGATCAGTGCAAGGAGCTACAGTTCATACCTGTTTTCTTGGGTCTGAAATTTACGGTGACCACAACCAGCAGGGTCTGCAGATCCTGAACCAAGGTTGTGGGTTTGTACCATGGGAGTGGGGCACGTCAGCCCCCTGAGTGAGTGCAGGTTACGGTTTAGAGCAGGGGTGTCAAACTCCAGTCCTGGAGGGCCGCAGTGTACGCTGGTATTTGTGGTTTCCTTTCAATCAGCAGCCAGTTAAGGCCTTGAGAACAAGGTGGGTGGACTCTTTAGCCAATGAAAGACTTGGAAATTAATCTCTTGTGCTAACGCACACCAAAAACCAGCAGAAACTGCGACCCTCCAGGACTGGAGTTTGACACCTCTGGGTTAGAGTATGACCTATTTCAGTAAGCGGGATTACTCTGCTAGCTGGATAAAATCCAGCACTACTCTTTTTACTTTAGTCCAGTGGTCTCCAACCCTGGTCCTGGAGAGCTACTGGGTGTACTGATTTTTGTTTTCACCTTCAAATCAGCACCCTATTGAGACCCAGGTAACCAGGTTAGGTGAGTAAACTGTGTAGTCAACTGCTCTAATTGATTAAGTGCAGAGTCACAACAAAAACCAGCAGACCCTGTAGCTCTCCAGGACCAGGGTTGGAGACCACTGCTTTAGTCCATGATTCAGATTTGTGAGGGTTCTGGGTTTTTACGTAGTGCAGTTATCCAGCCACCTTGGTAATCCTGCTTTGTGAAACACCCCCCTGTGGTGAAGCGGATGGGGGGGGGGGGGGGGGGGTAGAGCTGTACGCGGGTAAGCCCGTCAGCCAATCGGGGTGAGGTGGCGGTGATGTCACTGCTTGCGGAACAGCTTCTTCACGCCCTCGGCCATGGGCTCTGACATCATGCTCATGGGCTGGTTCTTCAGCGCCGCCTCGCGCATGCTGTGGTACACGTACTCGTTCTGCTGGAACATCCTCAGCTCCATCTCCGTCTGCATGCGCATGGCCTGTGGGCAGAGGGCAGAGGGCAGAGGTCAAGGGTCAAAGGCAGAGACTCAGGCCGCGTTCGAAGCGACTTGCTTGCGTACTATTGCTTAGATAAATTGAATACAGTGCGAATACAGTACAGTACAGTGAGAAACTCGTTAAGTGAAAAGTTCCTCTAAATGTAGTGTTGATGATATACATATTTCCAGGGTTTTGCTGAGAGTGGGCGTGAAAATATGTAGTGTCTACTAAACATGCTGCAGACTACGCAACATATTCCCCCATGCTCACAGTCTGCATTCTGAAGCACATTGCGGACTAATATAAGTAGCAGTATTTAAATGGTGTGTAAGCAATATTCAGTCGATGGTACATATTTTGAGGACGCAGTAGTTAGGAGGCTGTTTCGGTCATGGCCTCAGTTACCTGTATCTGTGGAACAAACTGCGGTTGACAGTAGTCATCTTCAATGTGCTTTATAAATGAATGTGGCTTGACTTGACAATCTGTAGTTCCTACAGTTAAACAGTAGAGGATCGAAGGGATGCCTCAGTGTCTGTCTGTTGGGTCGACAAAGGCTATATTGTGAGTGTTTGGTGACAGAGAGGGGTTGTGTGTTTGTGTGTGTGTGGTACCTCCAGGTCCTTGGTGATGGGATGGGTGTTGCTGTGTGTGTGTGTGTGTGTGTGTGTGTGGTACCTCCAGGTCCTTGGTGATGGGATGGGTGTTGCCATGTGTGTGTGTGTGTGAGTGTGTGTGTGTGGTACCTCCAGGTCCTTGGTGATGGGATGGGTGTTGCCGTGTGTGTGTGTGTGTGTGTGTGTGTGTGTGTGGTACCCCCAAGTCCTTGGTGATGGGATGGGTGTTGCCATGTGTGTGTGTGTGTGTGAGTGTGTGTGTGTGTGTGTGTGGTACCTCCAGGTCCTTGGTGATGGGATGGGTGTTGCCGTGTGTGATCAGTAGGATGCTGTAGGCCTTGCAGATCATTCCGTGCCCAAGCTCGATCAGCCCGGCGTGCCAGTGTGTCACCCCCGCCCGCATGGTAGCCATGCCCATCTGCGCATTATTCGGGTGGTAGAGCTTCCTGTTCAGGGATTCAAAAGAGTCTTGAGTTAAAGAATGATCCATTCCCTCCCCCTCTCCCACACATGTATTTGTAGATGTTGGAGATGTTTCGCTATTTGTTTTGTTTTAATTTCTCTTTTTTGAATGTGTGTGGTGAGGATGGTGGTTGAACTTAAATATCAAAATGTTCCGGCTGTGGGAATATATGATTTGTTACTCAAGACCTTGATGCTGCGAGTGGTTAAAATAAAGGTCTCTGTCTCTCTCTCTTCCTCTAACACACACACACACACACACTTACACACTCAGGTGCGTAATACATACACACATACACACACACACACACACACACACAGTTGCGTGATACTCACAGGTGTATGATACTCACACACACACACACACACTCACACACAGGTGCGCGATTACATTACATTACATTATTGCCATTTGGCAGACGCTCTTATCCAGAGCGACATACAGTTGATTAGACTAAGCAGGAGACAATCCTCCCCTGGAGCAATGCAGGGTTAAGGGCCTTGCTCAAGGGCCTTGCTCAAAAGAGTCTTGAGTTAAAGAATGATCCATTCCTTCCCCCTCTCCCACACATGTATTTGTAGATGTTGGAGATGTTTCACGTTTTGTTTTGTTTTCTGTTTCATTTCTCTTTTTTGAATTTGTGTGGTGAGGATGGTGGTTGAACTTAAATATCAAAATGTTCCGGCTGTGGGAATATATGATTTGTTACGCAAGACATTGATGCTGTGAGTGGTTAAAATAAAGGTCTCTGTCTCTCTCTCTTCCTCTAACACACATACACACACACACACACACACACATAGGTGCATGATACTTACACACTTACACACACAGGTGGTGATACATACACACACACACTCACACAGGTGTATGATACTCACAGGTGTATGATACTCACACACACACTCACACACAGGTGCGCGATTACATTACATTACATTATTGGCATTTGGCAGATGCTCTTATCCAGAGCGATTAGACTAAGCAGGAGACAATCCTCCCCTGGAGCAATGCAGGGTTAAGGGCCTTGCTCAAGGGCCCAACGGCTGTGTGGATCTTATTGTGGCTACACCGGGATTAGAACCACCAACCTTGCGTGTCCCAGTCATTTACCTTAACCACTACGCTACAGGCCGCCCCAATATACTGATACTCACACACACACTCACACACAGGTGTGTGATACTCACACACACACACACACACACACACACACACACACACACACTCAGGTGTGTGATACTCACGCACACACTCACACACACTCAGGTGTGTGATACTCACACACACACTCATGTGATACTCACATGTACCCCTCCACCATCCTGCGGGCGTACCCAGCAGCCTCCTCAAAGTACTGCAGGTAGGAGAGCACCTCACTGAGCGTGCTCAGGATGCGCAGCAGGTACAGGTGAGTGCTGGCCAGAACCGGCTCCTGCCTCTTCAGGCACTCCCTGCACAGATTCACCACCTGAGAGATGAGAGAGAGAGGGAGAGAGGGAGAGAGGGGGAGAGAGGGGGGAGAGAGACAGAGAGAGAGGGAGAGAGAGAGAGGGGAGGGGGAGAGAGAGAGGGGGAGAGAAAGAGAGGCAGAGAGAGAAAGAGAGAGGGGAGAGACAGAGAGAGAGAGAGGGGGAGAGAAAGAGAGGCAGAGAGAAAGAGAGAGGGGGGAGAGACAGAGAGGGGGGGAGAGAAAGAGAGGCAGAGAGAGAAAGAGAGAGGGGGAGAGACAGAGAGAGAGGGGGAGAGAGGGGGGGAGAGAGAGAGGGAGACAGAGAGAGAGATAGAGAGGCAGAGAGAGAGAGAGGGAGACAGAGAGAGACAGAGAGGCATGTGGTTTCCATATTTCTGTGTGTATTCTGTATGTACAGTATAGTTTGGTATTGTATTGCTTTGGCAACATGACTGTCAACTGAATTGAGAGAGAGAGAGAGAGAGATGACAGTACTTTGATTATTATTCACAGAATGTGCCCATATTTACAGATGCACAGTGCAGATATCCAATGACTGGGATCATCAACTCTGGCCCTCAAATCCAGCCCTGGTTTTATTTTCTCCCGGGAACTTAGCGTTACTGATTGGGGCTGGCTGTCTTCACACCCAACTCTCAGGTAAAGGGAGGGTGGAAAACCAGCAGTTCTCGGTCCTGGAGGACTGTGAGCTGCTGATCCCTGTCCTCTGAGGTGTGTGTGTGTGCCTGTGTGTGTAAATTGAAGGAGGGATGGGGAAACAGAGGGTCAGGTAATAGAGCGCTTCACCTCGTGGTACTTGCAGTCGAGGCGAGCCTGGTCCAGCTTCTTAATCGTCTCCAGACTGAACTCCGTCACCTCCTTCACCAGCTCCTCTGACGGCTGGGCGGGCAGAGAGACACTGCTGCAAGGAACCATGGGAACAGCAACACTCCCCACCCCCGCAATGGCCCTCAATGTCCATATTCATATTCAAAAGTGAAATGGCCAGTCCTAGATATTTTACTTAGGAGGTGTGTAGACGTGCGTGTGCATGACCTTGTGAGTGTGAGTGCGTATGTGTGTTTGTGTGTATTTGTGTGTGTGTGTTGCGTTGGGTTGGGAGAGGCAGGCATAGGTAAGTTAACTGACCTGAGAGTGTTCAGCATACTATGCCTGAGCCATAAAATAATATAGAGATCCGCACATCAACCAGGGTGCAATAAGCACTTGGGTAGCAGCGGTAATAATTAAAGTAGCCCTGCACACCCTAATTCAAGATAATTCTTTATTAGCATCAACAATGTTTCGACTCATTGTTGATCTTTGTCAGGTCAAACTAAAAGTAACCATTTCTCCACCCATGCGCATAGGCTCATCGGTCTAATCGGTCACCTGGTCTAGATCATTGGCCATGAAGTGCACACACAGGTCATGTGACAGTGATGGGCAGAGGCGAGGGGCCATGAAGCGCACACACAGGTCATGTGACAGTGATGGGCAGCGGCGAGGGGCCATGAAGCGCACACACAGGTCATGTGACAGTGATGAGCAGTGGCAAGGGGCCATGAAGCACACACACAGGGTGACAGTGATGAGCAGTGGCGAGGGGCCATGAAGCACACACACAGGTCATGTGACAGTGATGGGCAGCGGCGAGGGGCCATGAAGCGCACACACAGGTCATGTGACAGTAATGGGCAGCGGCGAGGGGCCATGAAGCGCACACACAGGTCATGTGACAGTAATGGGCAGCGGCGAGGGGCCATGAAGCGCACACACAGGTCATGTGACAGTGATGGGCAGCGGCGAGGGGCCATGAAGCGCACACACAGGTCATGTGACAGTGGTGAGGGCCCACACCTTGTTCTCCTCGGTGTCCAGGCTGGCCATCATCAGGTCGTCTTTGATGCGCTCCGTGCAGTGCTGGCAGGTGCAGGTGAAGAAGTACTGCTGCTGCAGCAGCTGCTGCCGCTCACGCGACACGCTCAGGAAGTCCACGTACGCCACCATCACCTCCTCACCCTCACCGATCCGACCCAGAGCGCGCAGCTCGATCCTGGGAGAGGGAGAGAGAGAGGGAGCGCGTGAGAGAGGGAGAGAGGGAGGGAGAGAGGGAGAGAGAGAGGGAGCGCGTGAGAGAG
>NC_083770.1:11136727-11254227 GCF_963514075.1 Conger conger
CGTGGGGGGTCGGGGTACAGGCGGTGCTGGTGTGGAGGCAGGTCAGGGGCTCTGAGGGTCCCCCGGTCTGGGGAAGTTAGACCATCCCGTCCGTATTTTTATCAAGCAGCTGTTCCTGTTCATCAGGGTGTGGTCTGTCTATGCACTCCTCTACCCCCTCTTTCTCTCTTTCCCTTTCTCTCCTGTTCTAGCACTTTCTCTTCCTCTCGCTCTCACTTTCTCCTTCTGGAATATTCTACTTTTCTCTGTGCCCCTCTTCTTTCTCTCTTTATTTCTCTCATCCTCTAAACTCTCTATCGTCCCATGTCCTGTCTCTTTTACAGTTTTAATCAAACGTATGAATGTTGACATGTTTTATTCCGTTAGCTTTTATTTTCAGAGCTTGTATGAACAGATATTATTTTTCAAAATTGAAAGGAATTTATTCAATTTGTGTAGCAGATCATTATTTGAAGTTGCATGTCACAGAATACTGTTGAGTAAATCTATGTCTGCTTTGCAATTCAACTTAGTTGAAAGTGATGATCCTTAAGGAAATCAGCCATTCGAAAGCAGCCATTCTCTTCTGATGCTTCCAATTGGCCAATGACCAATTGGTCTGTGTTTACCTTATGAATCTGTGTCTGTGTTAGCTGCCTGTGCCTGTTCTTTCCGTCTGTGTTAACAGTCTGTGTCTGTGTTGACAGTCTGGGTCAAATGTCAGTGTAGACATTGTAAGGACAGGGACGTTGGAATATTCAGTTTAAATATCTCAGTGAAGATGGTGGAGAAACAGAATGTTTTTGATTGGCCTGTTTCCAATAGATTGTCAGCAGTGGAATAGGAAAGCAAATGTACTTTGCTCTGGGCTATTTCAGTAATCCCAAAAGCGGGAAATTATTCCCCCCTTCAGACAGCGTTGCTGTGCTATTGATTTAGCGGTCTCTCAAACAGAGGTCAAAGGTCGGTGATAACTGGCACTTTACTCAGCCTCTAAAGATCACCTCGTGAGTTTGAGTAAGGTTTGAGAATTTCCTCTTTTGTTCTCAAGTACAGTCTACAGTTTTCTGAGAAAATTAATAACAGGTGGGAAGAAAATTGCTAGATAGGCTGAGTAGTCTCTACAGACTGAAAACACACACACACGCTTATGCACACACACAAACATACACACACAGGTACTAACCCACAACGCTGGGCCCCAGTTTTCGCTGCAGTGGATGTAGCTTTTGCCTGTATTGATTTCCTGTGCCACCTACTGGATGAGAATGTGCACTGCAGGCTGAGTAGTGGAAGGTGGATCAGTTTGGCAGTGGTGGCCAGACCTACAGTCATCACAGCCACACCTACCCATAAGAAGAGCAGCACCACATAAGTTATGACATAAGTTATGACTTTCACATTCTCGGGTGGCACCTGCATCGTTAAAATCATCATCACAACATTCAGGGAGCACAAAGATGGAGTAAAGGAGGCTGCAAGTTTCAGTCCAGATCGGGGCAAAGCAAACCCAGATACTCAGGCTGTGGCCCATCAGTTGGTCACCTTGGATACTACACCAGCTGTCAGAATCATAAGGGAAATGTTGCCTTTTTTAATAGATTTTTTATGCTCCCAAATATCGTTATGAATTGCATGTACAAGACATATACAAATAGATTATTTATAAATTAAAATGATTTATCTTCCCGGATACTATCGCATGCAGTATGTCCCTGGTAATATTTGGATCATTGTAATTAATGAAATATTTGTAGTGTTCTAAATGCAGGCCTGATACACATCCATTAAACATTACATCACATTTTAGACACATCCATATGACATTACATCACATTTTAGACACATCCATATGACATTACATCACATTTTAAACACATCCATATAACATTGCATCACATTTTAGACATGCGTGCGTACTCTTGTACATACAGACCACTTTATTAGGCAGACCTGTACACCAGCATGTTAACAGACAATTTTGTGGCAGCAACTCAATGCATAAAAGCATGCAAACATGGTCAAGAGGTTCAGCTTTTTTTCAAACCAAACAGAATGGGCAAGAAATGTGATCTATGTGACTTTGATCGTGGAATGATTGGTGATATGCACTGGGGGATTTCAATATCCCTGAAACTACTGATCACCTGGGATTCACCTGATCACAAACAGTCTCCAGAGAATGGTGTGAAAAACACAAAAACACTCAGTTTGTGGCAGTTCAGAGGGAGAAAATGCCTTGTTAAAGAAAGAGGTCAGAGGAGAATGGCCAGACTGATTTAAGCTGACAGTAACTGAACCAAGTGCTACAGCAGAAGTATGCAGAAGAGCATCACACTCTGAACACACAACACGGCAAGCCTTGAAGTGGATGGGCTACAGCAGCAGAAGACTAATATTTCCAAAGAATAGGTAGAATAAATAGCTAATAAAGTGTACACGGTACTAGTGTGTTGTAGCTACAACTCTAGAGTCTACAAGGGGCATCTGATTAAGGTGTGAAAGTGCAGTTTCATTAAGATGGGGTACCTTAACCACTGGGTGGCCATTTTAAGGGCATTGACGGTGTAGTTTTGGGCACCTCTGTGCTATGGGATTGGAGAGTGAGAGGCTTGCCTGCTTTTGTTTTGCTCTAGTAAAATCAGTACAGCTCATACTCAGTTTGAGTGCGCCCAGCCCAACACTGTTTGACAACAAAAGCGTTCGTTTTCAACATTGACTCCTTTCTTACTGCGACTAAGTGATCTTTTCAATGGAGCCCAGGGACGCGTGTGTTCCAAATATGCGCTCATCTCTCTCTCCCAGTTCTACAGCACAAGCACTTTACCTCTCTCCGTCACGTGACGCCAGGCAAGCCTCGCATTGGACGGAGAGCGTCGCCATAGCAACTGCGACCCACTGTAAATGGCGTCAGTGAATTTGTGAATGGAGACGGAAGGCAGGGAGGGTTCTGGAAGATTTTCTGCGTGTGTGTGTGTGTGTGTGTACGTGTGTGCGTGTGCATGTGTGTACATGTCCAAACTAGAGAGATATGTGGTGGAAAAAAACCCTTCAGAACGCTCTCTTCATCAGACACTGGATTTTCAGACGATATAATTCAGAAGTACAAATGTTCTCTCTCCACCTACACATCACATACTCTTTCAATAAATTAATAAACAGTTTTTGTTGACTACAAGTATGTACACAAGTTGTTGACTGTCCATCGCATTTGGACTAACTATGACAGTACTTTTCAGGCCGCAGTGTAAATGCAACAAGACCTAGGTGGGGTATGGTTGAGATCGGGGTCTGTTGTGACGTGGGGTTGATTGTTATGCAATGTTTTCTGAGCACAAAATTGACACAAAACTGGTCTGTTAAAATCCGAAGAGAAAGAAGATGTGTATGAGGGTATACAGTGTGATTTACAGCAGGCTAGCTTGTTTCTGATTGGGCAAAAAACATTGGGTAACAATGGACCCCGTGTCACAACAGACCCCGATCTCCCCTATATTTGGATTATAGGTCCCTCTCTTGAAGACGTCTGTGAGGTCAGATGGGCTCCTGAACATTATCTCGGCAACACGCTCAGCAACCACCTTACCCTCAATTACCACCACCACCACAACCACCACCCAACACCACCCAACACCACCACCACCACCCACAACCACCACCACCACCCAACACCACCACCATCACCACCCACCACCCAACACCACCCAACACCACCACCACCACCCACAACCACCACCACCACCCAACACCACCACCACCACCACCCAACACCACCACCAACACCACCACCACCCAACACCACCACCATCACCACCCACCACCCAACACCACCCAACACCACCACCACCACCCACAACCACCACCACCACCCAACACCACCACCACCACCCACAACCACCAACACCACCACCACCCAACACCACCACCATCACCCAACACCACCACCACCACCCACAACCACCACCACCACCACAACCACCACCCAACACCACCACCACCCACAACGACCACCACCACCGAACACCACCACCAACACCACCACCACCACCCAACACCACCACCAACACCACAACCACCCTCACCCAACACCACCACCACCATCACCACAACCACCACCCACCTTCTCCCTCTTTCAACCCTGTTTCCCTCTCTTCCTCTCCCTAATTTCTTAGTCTTTCATGTCTCCTTTTTTCTCTTCCTCTTTTCTGACTCAATTAGCACGATCAAGCAAAGCAACGTCGCAAACAATATGTAATAAGCAGTGTGTTATAAACAATATGAAATAAGCAGTGTTATAAATAATATTAAATATGCAAGCCAGTGGCCATTTTCCTCCTCGCTCTCCCTACATTTTGGTGGAGGGGGGCCGAAGAGGCACAGGGTAAAGGGGGCTCCTGGTGCGTCACTGGTGGGGACTAATGCAGCAGTCAGCCCTGGAATCCCAGCCAGCCTGGGGTGAGATGAGGTCATCCTTATGCTCTGGTTCCAGTGTGCAGGGACAGGACAGAAGCACACAGAGAACCCAAGCACATATCACAAGTGCACTGAGATAACCAAACGTGTAGAATTACTCAAGCACATATCACACAGACACAGGCATGCGTGCGTGCACATACATGCACGCACGCACACACAAGCACACATTACACTCACAGAAATACTTGAGCACATTTTGCAACCACGCACACCGCATTGTTTTTTTTTTTTTTCAATGCCACTGTGGTATAGAATACAGGTACATAGACGATGTGCTCCAGAATACAGACATCGTGTACAGACACTGTGGTCCAGGAAACCGGTCACGTGACTGGACTGAGGCAATGCGGCGGCGGCGCAGGCGCAGTGAGTCTTATCGGGAGGGAGGGAGGAGGTGTTGGCGTGCGCCGGGAGGCGGGACTGAGGTGGGTGTGTGGAACAGCTGATGCTCTCTCCATCATCCCATCGCAGCCACAGGCGACAGCAGCTGCGTTCGGAGCGACCTGCACGCACACCGCCTTCGACAATCGCCCCGCAACCTCCGAACCGGACCGGACCTAGGACAGGCGGCGAACCGGGACCGACCGTGGAAATTGGAATCACGCGTCGCTGACGGTGGTGGTGAAACCAGTGAGTACGCTAATGAGAACAGAGCAATTGGGCAGGGTGTCAGTCAGTGGGTGCAGAAACACATAACCGTGCAACTGCCTTTTCGTTCCATTTGAAAATAGGGACCATTTTATTTTTCCTCTTTAACAGACATTGCAGCGGCGCTAGTGATGAGGAATATAGCTGATGCTCTATGGAGTGAGAGAGAGAGAGAGAGAGAGAGAGAGAGAGAGAGAGAGAGCGAGAGAGAGAGAGAGAGAGAGATCTTGTGTGTAGATGGGAGGGATGGGAACGCTCCATTTGTTAATATTACCCATCCGAGTGGGAGTAAAAGAAAATGATGATGTAAAAATGATGGAGATATGAAAACGTCGCAGTGTGTGTATGCGTCTGTGCGCGTGTGTGTGTGTGCGATTGTGATTGTGGCGCGTTCTCTCTCCCGGATCGAGGCACCGCGAGCGGCTGAGCGGTGGTGGTAGTCGGCGACACGCATTATGTAATGCCTTAACAGGGAAAAGACGGAGGAAAAAAATAGCCCCGTTCATTCTCCTCCCTTGCGGCGCCTGCTCCTCTGTTTTCGCGTGTGGCGTTAGGCCACTGTAGTATCCGTACGTCAGGATTATTGCCGTTATATCGCATGTGTGTTTCACCGTGAAATTACGGGCTGTATGTGTGTGTGTGCCTGTGCATGTGCGCGTGTGTATCTGCGGTGTTAGTTAGTATGCATTCGTGTGTACTTGTCAAATGGGGATGACGAGCAGTTATTTTGTATGGGCTACTCTACATACTGTGCGTAACGGATGCAGCATGTAGTAAGCAGTGAGCGTAGAACAGATCAGTGTGTTGTAGAAAACGTATAATGGGGGCAGTGTGCAGGGGTGGTTGTGTAAGGAGAGCATTGTGCAGTAGGTGATGTGTAAGCGGAGGAGTGCGTAAAGGCAGCAGTGTGTAGTAGTAGTAGTAGTGTGTGTCAGTGGGCCAGTGTGCAGTAGTAGTAGTAGTAGTGTGTTTCATTGGGCCAGTGTGTAGTAATAGTAGTAGTTGTAGTGTGTGTCAGTGGGCCAGTGTGTAGTAGTAGTAGTAGTAGTAGTGTGTGTCAGTGGGCCAGTGTGTAGTAGAGGATGTCTCACAACAGCAGGTGGAGTATTATTGCAGGCAGTAGGCAGGCATAGTCAGGTTGCATTGGGGGCAGATGTGAACCGTGTCTTGGGCAGTGGATATTTAGGTGATCAGGTTTGAGTGGCAGGGAGCTGGGCCTGGACACAGTAGGCTAACTATGGCGGGCGAAGAACTGCAAGCTGTAGCCGACATGGTGAAGGTTTCCAAGATACAGTTGTCATGGCATAGGGAACAAGGTGGGCAGTGACAAGCTGCACATATACAGCCTGCAGGGCAGATTTGGGTGTGAAGCACACAGCAGAGTGTGTTGGGTAGTGTTTGCACTTTGTTGTACGTCGCTCTGGATAAGAGCGTCTGCCAAATGCCAATAATCAATAATGTAATGTAATGTAGTGTATTGTATTGTGTACACACACAGAACGCACTACAGATGTGTCCGGAATGGAAGATGAATTCTTAGAGACAGAGCACACAAGATTGAGGTGACCCCAGTGTATCGCCAGAACATACTGATTCATCTGAGTGGGAGGCACACACGCACACACACAAACACACATGCACAAACACACACACATAAACACACACACACACACACATACACATACTCACAAACACACACACATACATACACACACAAACACACATACACATACAAACACATATACACGCACACCCACACACACACACACACACACACACAGATGTACATATACACACACACACGCACACACACATACACAAGCACACACGCACACACACACACTCATACGCACACACACATACACACACATACATACACAAACACATATACACGCACACCCACACACACACACACACACACACACACATACACACACATACACACATATACACATACACACAAATACACACACACACACACACACACACATACAAAAATGTTTCAAAACACAAAACAAATACAAAACACTCCCCTTTTCACTGCCTGCATTCTCTGGCATTGTGCATGCATGTGTGTGCATGTCAGTACGTGTATACCTGTATGAATGGCCTCAGCGTATACGTGCATGTGATAATGCTTAAGGAGCGTGTTTGAGAATGTGTGTGTGCCCGCGCGCGCGTGTGTGTGTGTGTGTGTGTGTGTGAGCATGCGCCCGGTGAGTGGTGTGGAAGAGATGACGTAATGCTTCTAAGACAGCAGAGGAGAGGCAGACCACAGAGCGAGGACACATGGCCACAGGATGGACACCCGAGGGGGGGGCGAGGGGGCGAGGGGCGGGGGGGTGCGAGGGGGGGGGGGGGGTATACGAGTGCGCTAAATTTTGGAATCGAGGGGTTAACCGAGAGGGGCCAGGCTTGCCAATCCCCTCCTAACCAACCAATCAGAGACAAGCCTCCCTAGGTACAGTGCAGGTGAACTGAGAGAGAGAGAGCGTGGGAGAGAGAAAGAGCGAAAGAAGAGGGGGGGTGGGAGAGAGAGAGGGGGGGGGGGGCGGTGGCATGCAACTACCTGCTTAAGCATGTGAGACAGTGGAGGAAAGCAGCTATGCACTGGGACAAATGCAGCAGGTGCAAAAAGCATTTAATTTAATGAATCTATTTTTGTTCAAAATGTATAACATTTTAGTTTTATTTCAAATCGCGTTTACACACGTTTGATTATGTACAGCTGTTGTACAATGTTAATTGTACGTGTCACTTCAAATGAATACAACTAGTGTGTGTTTCAGTGAATATATCTTTGGGGCAATATATTCTAATATGTCATGCAGTGAAGCATTTTTTTTATTTAAACGGCGGGGTGCGTCAGAAGAGGGGTGTGGAGAGAAGCAGGGGAAGGAGAGAAGCAGGGGAAGGACAGAGTGTAAAAAAGAGGAATGTCTGTGGTCTCAAGGCCGCTATTTCCACGTGTCAGGGGTGGAGGTCTGGGATTAATAAAATCTCATTTAATGGCCCTCTCTCAGTTCTCATAATGAGCAGCTGCCGTGTGCTGCAGTTCTGTCTAAGAGACAGGGTGACTGGGACAGTGTCTATGAGACAGGGTTACTGGGACAGTGTATATGAGACAGGGTTACTGGGACAGTGTATGTGAGACAAGTGTATGAGACAGGGTTACTGGGACAGTGTATGTGAGACAGGGTTACTTGGACAGTGTCTATGTGACAGGGTTACTGGGACAGTGTGTGAGACAGGGTTACTGGGACAGTGTGTGTGAGACAGTGTGTGAGACAGGGCTACTGGGACAGTAAGTGTAAGACAGGGTTACTGGGACAGTGTCTATGAGACAAGGTTACTGGGACAGTGTGTATGAGACAGTGCGTGAGACAGGGTTACTGGGACAGTGTATGTGAGACAGGTCTACTTGGACAGTATTTTTGAGACACGGTTACTAGGACAGTATGTGGGAGACACGGTTACTAGGACAGTATGTGGGAGACAGGTTTACTGGGACAATGTGTGAGACAGGGTATGAGACAGGGTTACTTGGACAGTGTATGTGAGACAAGTGTATGAGACAGGGTTACTGGGACAGTGTCTATGAGACAGGGTTACTTGGACAGTGTCTATGAGACAGGGTTACTGGGACAGTGTCTATGAGACAGGGTTACTTGGACAGTGTATGTGAGACAAGTGTATGTGACAGGGTTACTGGGACAGTGTATGTGAGACAGGGTTACTGGGACAGTGTCTATGTGACAGGGTTACTGGGACAGTGTGTGAGACAGGGTTACTGGGACAGTGTATGTGAGACAAGTGTGTGAGACAGGGTTACTGGGACAGTGTATGTGAGACAAGTGTGTGAGACAGGGTTACTGGGACAGTGTATGCGAGACAAGTGTATGAGACAGGGTTACTGGGACAGTGTATGTGAGACAGGGTTACTTGGACAGTGTCTATGTGACAGGGTTACTGGGACAGTGTGTGAGACAGGGTTACTGGGACAGTGTGTGTGAGACAGTGTGTGAGACAGGGCTACTGGGACAGTATGTGTAAGACAGGGTTACTGGGACAGTGTCTATGAGACAGGATTACTGGGACAGTGTGTATGAGACAGTGTGTGAGACAGGGTTACTGGGACAGTGTATGTGAGACAGGTCTACTTGGACAGTATATTTGAGACACGGATACTAGGACAGTATGTGGGAGACACGGTTACTAGGACAGTATGTGGGAGACAGGTTTACTGGGACAATGTGTGAGACAGGGTATGAGACAGGGTTACTTGGACAGTGTATGTGAGACAAGTGTATGAGACAGGGTTACTGGGACAGTGTCGATGAGACAGGGTTACTTGGACAGTGTCTATGAGACAGGGTTACTGGGACAGTGTGTGAGACAGGGTTACTGGGACAGTGTGTGTGAGACAAGTGTATGAGACAGGGTTACTGGGACAGTCTCCATGAGACAGGGTATAAGACAGGGTTACTTGGACAGTGTGTGAGACAGGGTTACTGGGACAGTGTGTGTGAGACAGTGTATGAGACAGGGTTACTGGAGCAGTATCCATGAGACAGGGCTACTGGGACAGTATTCATGAGACAGGGCTACTGGGACAGTGTGTGTGAGACAGTGTATGAGACAGGGTTACTGGAACAGTGTCTATGAGACAGGGCTACTGGGACAGTCTTCATGAGACAGGGTTACTGGGACAGTGTGTGAGACAGGGTTACTGGGACAGTCTCCATGAGACAGGGCAACTGAGACAGTGTGTGTGAGACAGGTCTACTTGGACAGTATTTGTGAGACAGGGTATGAGACAGGGTTACTGGGGCAGTCTCCATGAGACAGGGTTACTGGGACAGTCTTCATGAGACAGGGCTGCTGGGACAGTGTGTGAGACAGGGTTACTGGGATAGTGTGTGAGACAGGGTTAGTGGGACAGTGTGTGTGAGACCAAGTTACTGGGACAGTGTGAATGAGACAGGGTTACTGGGACAGTGTGTGAGACAGGGTTACTGGGACAGTGTGTGTGAGACATTGTATGAGACAGGGCTACTGGGACAGTAGGTGTAAGACAGGGTTACTGGGACAGTGTCTATGAGACAGGGTTATTGGGACAGTGTGTGTGAGACAGAGTTACTGGGACAGTGTGTATGAGACAGTGTGTGAGACAGGGTTACTGGGACAGTGTATGTGAGACAGGTCTACCTGGACAGTATTTGTGAGCCAGGGTTACTAGGACAGTGTGTGGGAGACAGGTTTACTGGGACAATGTGTGAGACAGGGTATGAGACAGGGTTACTGGGACACTATGTGTAAGACCGGGTTACTGGGACAGTGTGTATGAGACAGGGTTACTGGGACAGTGTGCGTGAGACAGTGTGTGAGACAGGGCTACTGGGACAGTGTGAATGAGACAGGGTTACTGGGACAGTGTGTGTGAGACAGGTTTACTTGGACAGTATTCGTGAGACAGGGTTACTGGGACAGTCTCCATGAGACAGGGTTACTGGGACAGTCTTCATGAGACAGGGCTGCTGGGACAGTGTGTGAGACAGGGTTACTGGGATAGTGTGTGAGACAGGGTTAGTGGGACAGTGTGTGTGAGACCAAGTTACTGGGACAGTGTGAATGAGACAGGGTTACTGGGACAGTGTGTGAGACAGGGTTACTGGGACAGTGTGTGTGAGACATTGTGTGAGACAGGGCTACTGGGACAGTAGGTGTAAGACAGGGTTACTGGGACAGTGTCTATGAGACAGGGTTATTGGGACAGTGTGTGTGAGACAGGGTTACTGGGACAGTGTGTATGAGACAGTGTGTGAGACAGGGTTACTGGGACAGTGTATGTGAGACAGGTCTACCTGGACAGTATTTGTGAGCCAGGGTTACTAGGACAGTGTGTGGGAGACAGGTTTACTGGGACAATGTGTGAGACAGGGTATGAGACAGGGTTACTGGGACACTATGTGTAAGACCGGGTGACTGGGACAGTGTGTATGAGACAGGGTTACTGGGACAGTGTGCGTGAGACAGTGTGTGAGACAGGGCTACTGGGACAGTGTGAATGAGACAGGGTTACTGGGACAGTGTGTGTGAGACAGGTTTACTTGGACAGTATTCGTGAGACAGGGTATGAGACAGGGTTACTGGAACGTTCTCCATGAGACAGGGTTACTGGGACAGTCTTCATGAGACAGGGCTGCTGGGACAGTGTGTGAGACAGGGTTACTGGGATAGTGTGTGAGACAGGGTTAGTGGGACAGTGTGTGTGAGACCAAGTTACTGGGACAGTGTGAATGAGACAGGGTTACTGGGACAGTGTGTGAGACAGGGTTACTGGGACAGTGTGTGAGACAGGGTTACTGGGACAGTGTGTGTGAGACAGTGTGTGAGACAGGGCTAATGGGACAGTGTATGTGAGACAGGTCTACTTGGACAGTATATTTGAGACACGGATACTAGGACAGTATGTGGGAGACACGGTTATTAGGACAGTATGTGGGAGACAGGTTTACTGGGACAATGTGTGAGACAGGGTATGAGACAGGGTTACTTGGACAGTGTATGTGAGACAAGTGTATGAGACAGGGTTACTGGGACAGTGTCGATGAGACAGGGTTACTTGGACAGTGTCTATGAGACAGGGTTACTGGGACAGTGTGTGAGACAGGGTTACTGGGACAGTGTGTGTGAGACAAGTGTATGAGACAAGGTTAATGGGACAGTCTCCATGAGACAGGGTATAATACAGGGTTACTTGGACAGTGTGTGAGACAGGGTTACTGGGACAGTGTGTGTGAGACAGTGTATGAGACAGGGTTACTGGAGCAGTATCCATGAGACAGGGCTACTGGGACAGTATTCATGAGACAGGGCTACTGGGACAGTGTGTGTGAGACAGTGTATGAGACAGGGTTACTGGGACAGTGTCTATGAGACAGGGCTACTGGGACAGTCTTCATGAGACAGGGTTACTGGGACAGTGTGTGAGACAGGGTTACTGGGACAGTCTCCATGAGACAGGGCAACTGGGACAGTGTGTGTGAGACAGGTCTACTTGGACAGTATTTGTGAGACAGGGTATGAGACATAGTTACTGGGGCAGTCTCCATGAGACAGGGTTACTGGGACAGTCTTCATGAGACAGGGCTGCTGGGACAGTGTGTGAGACAGGGTTACTGGGATAGTGTGTGAGACAGGGTTAGTGGGACAGTGTGTGTGAGACCAAGTTACTGGGACAGTGTGAATGAGACAGGGTTACTGGGACAGTGTGTGAGACAGGGTTACTGGGACAGTGTGTGTGAGACATTGTGTGAGACAGGGCTACTGGGACAGTAGGTGTAAGACAGGGTTACTGGGACAGTGTCTATGAGACAGGGTTATTGGGACAGTGTGTGTGAGACAGGGTTACTGGGACAGTGTGTATGAGACAGTGTGTGAGACAGGGTTACTGGGACAGTGTATGTGAGACAGGTCTACCTGGACAGTATTTGTGAGCCAGGGTTACTAGGACAGTGTGTGGGAGACAGGTTTACTGGGACAATGTGTGAGACAGGGTATGAGACAGGGTTACTGGGACACTATGTGTAAGACCGGGTTACTGGGACAGTGTGTATGAGACAGGGTTACTGGGACAGTGTGCGTGAGACAGTGTGTGAGACAGGGCTACTGGGACAGTGTGAATGAGACAGGGTTACTGGGACAGTGTGTGTGAGACAGGTTTACTTGGACAGTATTCGTGAGACAGGGTATGAGACAGGGTTACTGGGACAGTCTCCATGAGACAGGGTTACTGGGACAGTCTTCATGAGACAGGGCTGCTGGGACAGTGTGTGAGACAGGGTTACTGGGATAGTGTGTGAGACAGGGTTAGTGGGACAGTGTGTGTGAGACCAAGTTACTGGGACAGTGTGAATGAGACAGGGTTACTGGGACAGTGTGTGAGACAGGGTTACTGGGACAGTGTATGTGAGACATTGTGTGAGACAGGGCTACTGGGACAGTAGGTGTAAGACAGGGTTACTGGGACAGTGTCTATGAGACAGGGTTATTGGGACAGTGTGTGTGAGACAGGGTTACTGGGACAGTGTGTATGAGACAGTGTGTGAGACAGGGTTACTGGGACAGTGTATGTGAGACAGGTCTACCTGGACAGTATTTGTGAGTCAGGGTTACTAGGACAGTGTGTGGGAGACAGGTTTACTGGGACAATGTGTGAGACAGGGTATGAGACAGGGTTACTGGGACACTATGTGTAAGACCGGGTTACTGGGACAGTGTGTATGAGACAGGGTTACTGGGACAGTGTGCGTGAGACAGTGTGTGAGACAGGGCTACTGGGACAGTGTGAATGAGACAGGGTTACTGGGACAGTGTGTGTGAGACAGGTTTACTTGGACAGTATTCGTGAGACAGGGTATGAGACAGTGTTACTGGGACAGTTTCCATGAGACAGGGTTACTGGGACAGTCTTCATGAGACAGGGCTGCTGGGACAGTGTGTGAGACAGGGTTACTGGGATAGTGTGTGAGACAGGGTTAGTGGGACAGTGTGTGTGAGACCAAGTTACTGGGACAGTGTGAATGAGACAGGGTTACTGGGACAGTGTGTGAGACAGGGTTACTGGGACAGTGTGTTTGAGACAGTGTGTGAGACAGGGCTACTGGGACAGTGTGAATGAGACAGGGTTACTGGGACAGTGTGTGAGACAAGGTTACTGGGACAGTATGTGTAAGACAGGGTTACTGGGACAGTGTGTATGAGACGGGGCTACTGGGACAGTGTGTATGAGACAGTGTGTGAGACAGGGTTACTGGGACAGTGTTTGTGAGACAGGTCTACTTGGACAGTATTTGTGAGACAAGGTTACTGGGACAGTGTATGTGAGACAGGTCTACTTGGACAGTATTTGTGAGACAGGGTTACTAGGACAGTATGTGGGAGACAGGTTTACTGGGACAATGTGTGAGACAGGGTATGAGACAGGGTTACTGGAACAGTGTGTGAGACAGTGTATGAGACAGGGTTACTGGAACAGTGTGTATGAGACAGGGTTACTGGGACAGTCTCCATGAGACAGGGCTACTGGGACAGTATGTGTGAGACAGGGCTGCTGGGACAGTGTGTATGAGACAGGGTTACTGGGACAGTGTGCGTGAGACATTGTGTGAGACAGGGCTACTGGGACAGTGAATGAGACAGGGTTACTGGGACAATGTGTGAGACACGGTTACTGGGACAGTGTATGTGAGACAAGTGTATGTGACAGGGTTACTGGGACAGTGTATGTGAGACAGGGTTACTGGGACAGTGTCTATGTGACAGGGTTACTGGGACAGTGTGTGAGACAGGGTTACTGGGACAGTGTATGTGAGACAAGTGTGTGAGACAGGGTTACTGGGACAGTGTATGTGAGACAAGTGTGTGAGACAGGGTTACTGGGACAGTGTATGCGAGACAAGTGTATGAGACAGGGTTACTGGGACAGTGTATGTGAGACAGGGTTACTTGGACAGTGTCTATGTGACAGGGTTACTGGGACAGTGTGTGAGACAGGGTTACTGGGACAGTGTGTGTGAGACAGTGTGTGAGACAGGGCTACTGGGACAGTATGTGTAAGACAGGGTTACTGGGACAGTGTCTATGAGACAGGATTACTGGGACAGTGTGTATGAGACAGTGTGTGAGACAGGGTTACTGGGACAGTGTATGTGAGACAGGTCTACTTGGACAGTATATTTGAGACACGGATACTAGGACAGTATGTGGGAGACACGGTTACTAGGACAGTATGTGGGAGACAGGTTTACTGGGACAATGTGTGAGACAGGGTATGAGACAGGGTTACTTGGACAGTGTATGTGAGACAAGTGTATGAGACAGGGTTACTGGGACAGTGTCGATGAGACAGGGTTACTTGGACAGTGTCTATGAGACAGGGTTACTGGGACAGTGTGTGAGACAGGGTTACTGGGACAGTGTGTGTGAGACAAGTGTATGAGACAGGGTTACTGGGACAGTCTCCATGAGACAGGGTATAAGACAGGGTTACTTGGACAGTGTGTGAGACAGGGTTACTGGGACAGTGTGTGTGAGACAGTGTATGAGACAGGGTTACTGGAGCAGTATCCATGAGACAGGGCTACTGGGACAGTATTCATGAGACAGGGCTACTGGGACAGTGTGTGTGAGACAGTGTATGAGACAGGGTTACTGGAACAGTGTCTATGAGACAGGGCTACTGGGACAGTCTTCATGAGACAGGGTTACTGGGACAGTGTGTGAGACAGGGTTACTGGGACAGTCTCCATGAGACAGGGCAACTGAGACAGTGTGTGTGAGACAGGTCTACTTGGACAGTATTTGTGAGACAGGGTATGAGACAGGGTTACTGGGGCAGTCTCCATGAGACAGGGTTACTGGGACAGTCTTCATGAGACAGGGCTGCTGGGACAGTGTGTGAGACAGGGTTACTGGGATAGTGTGTGAGACAGGGTTAGTGGGACAGTGTGTGTGAGACCAAGTTACTGGGACAGTGTGAATGAGACAGGGTTACTGGGACAGTGTGTGAGACAGGGTTACTGGGACAGTGTGTGTGAGACATTGTATGAGACAGGGCTACTGGGACAGTAGGTGTAAGACAGGGTTACTGGGACAGTGTCTATGAGACAGGGTTATTGGGACAGTGTGTGTGAGACAGAGTTACTGGGACAGTGTGTATGAGACAGTGTGTGAGACAGGGTTACTGGGACAGTGTATGTGAGACAGGTCTACCTGGACAGTATTTGTGAGCCAGGGTTACTAGGACAGTGTGTGGGAGACAGGTTTACTGGGACAATGTGTGAGACAGGGTATGAGACAGGGTTACTGGGACACTATGTGTAAGACCGGGTTACTGGGACAGTGTGTATGAGACAGGGTTACTGGGACAGTGTGCGTGAGACAGTGTGTGAGACAGGGCTACTGGGACAGTGTGAATGAGACAGGGTTACTGGGACAGTGTGTGTGAGACAGGTTTACTTGGACAGTATTCGTGAGACAGGGTTACTGGGACAGTCTCCATGAGACAGGGTTACTGGGACAGTCTTCATGAGACAGGGCTGCTGGGACAGTGTGTGAGACAGGGTTACTGGGATAGTGTGTGAGACAGGGTTAGTGGGACAGTGTGTGTGAGACCAAGTTACTGGGACAGTGTGAATGAGACAGGGTTACTGGGACAGTGTGTGAGACAGGGTTACTGGGACAGTGTGTGTGAGACATTGTGTGAGACAGGGCTACTGGGACAGTAGGTGTAAGACAGGGTTACTGGGACAGTGTCTATGAGACAGGGTTATTGGGACAGTGTGTGTGAGACAGGGTTACTGGGACAGTGTGTATGAGACAGTGTGTGAGACAGGGTTACTGGGACAGTGTATGTGAGACAGGTCTACCTGGACAGTATTTGTGAGCCAGGGTTACTAGGACAGTGTGTGGGAGACAGGTTTACTGGGACAATGTGTGAGACAGGGTATGAGACAGGGTTACTGGGACACTATGTGTAAGACCGGGTGACTGGGACAGTGTGTATGAGACAGGGTTACTGGGACAGTGTGCGTGAGACAGTGTGTGAGACAGGGCTACTGGGACAGTGTGAATGAGACAGGGTTACTGGGACAGTGTGTGTGAGACAGGTTTACTTGGACAGTATTCGTGAGACAGGGTATGAGACAGGGTTACTGGAACGTTCTCCATGAGACAGGGTTACTGGGACAGTCTTCATGAGACAGGGCTGCTGGGACAGTGTGTGAGACAGGGTTACTGGGATAGTGTGTGAGACAGGGTTAGTGGGACAGTGTGTGTGAGACCAAGTTACTGGGACAGTGTGAATGAGACAGGGTTACTGGGACAGTGTGTGAGACAGGGTTACTGGGACAGTGTGTGAGACAGGGTTACTGGGACAGTGTGTGTGAGACAGTGTGTGAGACAGGGCTAATGGGACAGTGTATGTGAGACAGGTCTACTTGGACAGTATATTTGAGACACGGATACTAGGACAGTATGTGGGAGACACGGTTATTAGGACAGTATGTGGGAGACAGGTTTACTGGGACAATGTGTGAGACAGGGTATGAGACAGGGTTACTTGGACAGTGTATGTGAGACAAGTGTATGAGACAGGGTTACTGGGACAGTGTCGATGAGACAGGGTTACTTGGACAGTGTCTATGAGACAGGGTTACTGGGACAGTGTGTGAGACAGGGTTACTGGGACAGTGTGTGTGAGACAAGTGTATGAGACAAGGTTAATGGGACAGTCTCCATGAGACAGGGTATAATACAGGGTTACTTGGACAGTGTGTGAGACAGGGTTACTGGGACAGTGTGTGTGAGACAGTGTATGAGACAGGGTTACTGGAGCAGTATCCATGAGACAGGGCTACTGGGACAGTATTCATGAGACAGGGCTACTGGGACAGTGTGTGTGAGACAGTGTATGAGACAGGGTTACTGGGACAGTGTCTATGAGACAGGGCTACTGGGACAGTCTTCATGAGACAGGGTTACTGGGACAGTGTGTGAGACAGGGTTACTGGGACAGTCTCCATGAGACAGGGCAACTGGGACAGTGTGTGTGAGACAGGTCTACTTGGACAGTATTTGTGAGACAGGGTATGAGACATAGTTACTGGGGCAGTCTCCATGAGACAGGGTTACTGGGACAGTCTTCATGAGACAGGGCTGCTGGGACAGTGTGTGAGACAGGGTTACTGGGATAGTGTGTGAGACAGGGTTAGTGGGACAGTGTGTGTGAGACCAAGTTACTGGGACAGTGTGAATGAGACAGGGTTACTGGGACAGTGTGTGAGACAGGGTTACTGGGACAGTGTGTGTGAGACATTGTGTGAGACAGGGCTACTGGGACAGTAGGTGTAAGACAGGGTTACTGGGACAGTGTCTATGAGACAGGGTTATTGGGACAGTGTGTGTGAGACAGGGTTACTGGGACAGTGTGTATGAGACAGTGTGTGAGACAGGGTTACTGGGACAGTGTATGTGAGACAGGTCTACCTGGACAGTATTTGTGAGCCAGGGTTACTAGGACAGTGTGTGGGAGACAGGTTTACTGGGACAATGTGTGAGACAGGGTATGAGACAGGGTTACTGGGACACTATGTGTAAGACCGGGTTACTGGGACAGTGTGTATGAGACAGGGTTACTGGGACAGTGTGCGTGAGACAGTGTGTGAGACAGGGCTACTGGGACAGTGTGAATGAGACAGGGTTACTGGGACAGTGTGTGTGAGACAGGTTTACTTGGACAGTATTCGTGAGACAGGGTATGAGACAGGGTTACTGGGACAGTCTCCATGAGACAGGGTTACTGGGACAGTCTTCATGAGACAGGGCTGCTGGGACAGTGTGTGAGACAGGGTTACTGGGATAGTGTGTGAGACAGGGTTAGTGGGACAGTGTGTGTGAGACCAAGTTACTGGGACAGTGTGAATGAGACAGGGTTACTGGGACAGTGTGTGAGACAGGGTTACTGGGACAGTGTATGTGAGACATTGTGTGAGACAGGGCTACTGGGACAGTAGGTGTAAGACAGGGTTACTGGGACAGTGTCTATGAGACAGGGTTATTGGGACAGTGTGTGTGAGACAGGGTTACTGGGACAGTGTGTATGAGACAGTGTGTGAGACAGGGTTACTGGGACAGTGTATGTGAGACAGGTCTACCTGGACAGTATTTGTGAGTCAGGGTTACTAGGACAGTGTGTGGGAGACAGGTTTACTGGGACAATGTGTGAGACAGGGTATGAGACAGGGTTACTGGGACACTATGTGTAAGACCGGGTTACTGGGACAGTGTGTATGAGACAGGGTTACTGGGACAGTGTGCGTGAGACAGTGTGTGAGACAGGGCTACTGGGACAGTGTGAATGAGACAGGGTTACTGGGACAGTGTGTGTGAGACAGGTTTACTTGGACAGTATTCGTGAGACAGGGTATGAGACAGTGTTACTGGGACAGTTTCCATGAGACAGGGTTACTGGGACAGTCTTCATGAGACAGGGCTGCTGGGACAGTGTGTGAGACAGGGTTACTGGGATAGTGTGTGAGACAGGGTTAGTGGGACAGTGTGTGTGAGACCAAGTTACTGGGACAGTGTGAATGAGACAGGGTTACTGGGACAGTGTGTGAGACAGGGTTACTGGGACAGTGTGTTTGAGACAGTGTGTGAGACAGGGCTACTGGGACAGTGTGAATGAGACAGGGTTACTGGGACAGTGTGTGAGACAAGGTTACTGGGACAGTATGTGTAAGACAGGGTTACTGGGACAGTGTGTATGAGACGGGGCTACTGGGACAGTGTGTATGAGACAGTGTGTGAGACAGGGTTACTGGGACAGTGTTTGTGAGACAGGTCTACTTGGACAGTATTTGTGAGACAAGGTTACTGGGACAGTGTATGTGAGACAGGTCTACTTGGACAGTATTTGTGAGACAGGGTTACTAGGACAGTATGTGGGAGACAGGTTTACTGGGACAATGTGTGAGACAGGGTATGAGACAGGGTTACTGGAACAGTGTGTGAGACAGTGTATGAGACAGGGTTACTGGAACAGTGTGTATGAGACAGGGTTACTGGGACAGTCTCCATGAGACAGGGCTACTGGGACAGTATGTGTGAGACAGGGCTGCTGGGACAGTGTGTATGAGACAGGGTTACTGGGACAGTGTGCGTGAGACATTGTGTGAGACAGGGCTACTGGGACAGTGAATGAGACAGGGTTACTGGGACAATGTGTGAGACACGGTTACTGGGACAGTATGTGTAAGACAGGGTTACTGGGACAGTCTTCATGAGACAGGGCTACTGGGACAGTGTGTGAGACAGGCCTGCTGGGACAGTGTGTGTGAGACAGTGTATGAGACAGGGTTAGTGGACAGTTTGTGTAAGACAGGGTGACTGGGACAGTGTGGATGAGACAGGGCTACTGGGACAGTGTGTGTGAGACAGGGTTACTGGGACAGTGTATGTGAGACAGGTCTACTTGGACAGTATTTGTGAGACAGGGTTACTAGGACAGTGTGTGGGAGACAGGTTTACTGGGACAATGTGGGAGACAGGTTTACTGGGACCATGTGTGAGACAGGGTATGAGACAGCGTTCCTGGGACAGTCTCCATGAGACAGGGCTACTGGGACAGTATGTGTGAGACAGGGTTACTGGGACAGTGTTCATGAGACAGGGCTACTGGGACAGTGTGTGAGACAGGCCTGCTGGGACAGTGTGTGTGAGACAGTGTATGAGACAGGGTTACTGGGACAGTTTGTGTAAGACAGGGTGACTGGGACAGTGTGGATGAGACAGGGCTACTGGGACAGTGTGTGAGACAGGGTTACTGGGACAGTGTATGTGAGACAGGTCTACTTGGACAGTATTTGTGGGACAGGGTTACTAGGACAGTGTGTGGGAGACAGGTTTACTGGGACAATGTGGGAGACAGGTTTACTGGGACCATGTGTGAGACAGGGTATGAGACAGCGTTCCTGGGACAGTCTCCATGAGACAGGGCTACTGGGACAGTATGTGTGAGACAGGGCTGCTGGGACAGTGTGTGAGACAGGCTTCCTGGGATAGTGTGTGAGACAGGGTTAGTGGGACAGTGTGTGTGAGACCAAATTACTGGGACAGTGTGAATGAGACAGGGTTACTGGGACAGTGTGTGAGACAGGGTTACTGGGACAGTGTGTGTGAGACAGGGTTAATGGGACAGTGTGTGTGAGACCGGGTTACTGGGACAGTGTGTGTGAGACTGAGGTACTGGGACAGTGTGTATGAGACAGTGTGTGAGACAGGGTAACTGGGACAGTGTATGTGAGACAGGGTTACTGGGACAGTGTGTGTGAGACAGTGTGTGAGACAGGGTTACTGGGACAGTGTGTATGAGACAGGGTGACTGGGACAGTGTCTATGCGACATGGTTACTGGGACAGTGTTTGTGAGACAGGGTTACTGGGACAGAGTGTGAGACAGGGCTACTGGGACAGTGTGTGTGAGACAGGGTGGCTGGGACAGTGTGTATGAGACAGAGTTACTGGGACAGTGTGTGAGACAGGGTTACTGGGACAGTGTGTGGGAGACAGTGTGTGAGACTGAGTTACTGGGAGAGTGTATGTGATTCAGGGTTACTGGGACAGTGTGTGCGAGACAGGGTTACTGGCACAGTGTGTGTGAGACAGTGTGTGAGACAGGGTTATTGGGACAGTGTGTATGAGACAGGGTGACTGGGACAGTGTCTATGCGACAGGGTTACTGGGACAGTGTGTGTGAGACAGGATTACTGGGACAGAGTGTGAGACAGAGCAATTGGGACAGTGTGAGACAGGGCTACTGGGACAGTGTGTGTGAGACAGGGTGGCTGGGACAGTGTGTGAGACAGGGTTACTGGGACAGTGTGTGTGTGAGACATGGTTACTGGGACAGTGTGTATGAGACAGAGTTACTGGGACAGTGTGTGTGAGACAGTGTGAGACAGTGTGTGAGACAGGGTTACTGGGACAGTGTGTATGAGACAGTGTGTGCGACAGGGTTACTGGGACACTATGTGTGAGACACGGTTACTGGGACAGTGTGTGTGTGTGTGAGACTGAGTTACTGGGACAGTGTGTGTGAGACAGGGTGGCTGGGACAGTGTGTGTGAGACAGGGTTACTGGGACAGTATGTGTGAGACACGGTTACTGGGACAGTGTGTGTGTGAGACAGAGTTACTGGGACAGTGTCTGAAACAGGGTTACTGGGACAGTGTGTGTGAGACAGTGTGTGAGACTGAGTTACTGGGAGAGTGTATGTGATTCAGCGTTACTGGGACAGTGTGTGCGAGACACGGTTACTGGCACAGTGTGTGTGAGACAGTGTGTGAGACAGGGTTACTGGGACAGTGTGTGAGACAGGGTTACTGGGACAGTGTGTGTGAGACTGAGTTACTGGGACGGTGTGTATGAGACAGTGTGTGAGACAGGGTGACTGGGATAGTGTCTATGCAACAGGGTTACTGGGTCAGTGTGTGTGAGACAGGGTTACTGGGACAGAGTGTGAGACAGGGTTACTGGGGCCGTGTGTGTGAGATAGAGCAATTGGGACAGTGTGAGACAGGGCTACTGGGACAGTGTGTGTGAGACAGGGCTACTGGGACAGTGTGTGTGAGACAGGGTGGCTGGGACAGTGTGTATGAGACAGAGTTACTGGGACAGTGTGTGAGACAGGGTTCCTGGGATAGTGTGTGTGTGTGAGACAGGGTTACTGAGACAGTGTGTGCGGCATTTTATGGCAAAAAAGTTACTATTTTACTGGTAATAGTAAAATGTAAAATGTAAAATTAGTCATTGTAAAATGCAGATTTAGAAATGTTCTGCATTCCAGAGATGCACCATTCCATAGGATTGCATGACCACTGGGTTCTCAGGGTCAGATTATGTGGGGCAGTGTGCATGGGACAAAAAAAACCTGTCTGTTGCCCTATGAGCAAGTAAAATTTTTATAGCCCATCATAAGCCATCTTTTGGATGATAAAAGCAAAAAAAGGAAATTCCAGGAGCCATAAAGGATTTTCAAAGGCATTCTCAGAATTTATGCATTAATTCATTTTTTGGACAAAGCTTTTTTGTTGTAAATTTTACACTCAATGTTGGGCTGGCCATGTCCAAGTCCCACTCTAACTTGGAATGGTGAACCCCAGCTGTGTTCTGGTGCAAACCCAACTTCCGATTCGGTTGCAGACAACCAGGGTTCTACTCTGAAACGTGGTGTCACCAGACTTAGCTCCCATACAGTAGAGTCGGAGAAAGGCCTTTCAGACCTGGCTATATTGTGCAGTCCACAGGAGCCTGATTTAGCAGCAGGGGTCGCTAGGGAGCATTGAAACTGACTGAATCCCCCCAATACCCTGGGCGACACAAGCGCCAAATGTGCATCACCCTATGGAGCTACTGGTCACAGTCTCCACTGACATGGCATGGCACCTTAGCCAAATTAGCCACCTAGCAGTTCCTTGTATGAAGCTTTTCCATTTAGAGCCAGTGTAGCTTGAGATGTTTGAAGAAGCCTGGTAGGAGGAGTCAGCTCTCGAAAGAGACTGTTTGTTTTTTGTGGGGGGCAGCTAAGACCAGGGGCCTTATTTAACATGCAACCAACTCAATGTGTACATATGTGGACAAATGTGTGTGCCTCTGTCTCTGTCTTTCTCACAATATGCCTCTGTCTCTGTCTTTCAATGTTTATTCTGTTGGGATCTCTACTGTGGAGAACATAAAATTCAATTCAAATTCAAATTCAAATCGACCATTATGGACATGGCAACGTGGCAATAAACAAATTTCATTTCATTTACAAAATAGACAAAGTAGGCAAGCAACAATAGAGACAATGGCACACACACACACGCAGGTACGCTTGCACACACACACACACAGGCACGCACACACACACCTCAGGTTATGGCTGAAGGATACACACTTTGCTGTCTAGTAAACAGCAGGGTTCATGCCATGTTTCAAATTATTTTGAAGAGTATGGCAATGCACATACATACATGAATACAGTGGCTTCAGAAAGTATTCAGACCCCTTTTGCACACTTTATTGAGTTGTAGATTTGATTTGAAATAGCCATTTTTGCCCATCAATCTATACTCAATAACCCATAATGGCTAAGTGAAAACATGCTTTGAAATATTTGAGCAAATGTATAAAAAATCTAAAACTGAAATCACTCATGCATATAAGTATTCAGACCCTTTGTAGAAGCCCCTTTGGCAGCAATTACAGCTTTGAGTCTTCTTGGATAAGTCTCTACAAGCTTTGCACACTGGGATTTGGGCAGTTTATTCCATTCTTCCTTTCAGATCCTCTCAAGCTCCGTCTGATTGGATAGGAAGCTTCCGTGAACTGCCATCTTCAGGTCTCTCCACAGATGTTCTATGGGGTTTAAGTCTGGTCTTTGGGTGGGCCACGCAAGGACAGTCAGAGACGTGTCCTGAAGCCACTCCAGCGTTGTCTTTCTGCATGCATTGTCATACTGAAAGGTGAACCTTTGCCCCAGTGCACGCTGGAGAAGTTTTTCTTCTAGGACCCCTCTGTATTTGCCTACATTCATCCTTCCCTCAATTCTGACCAGTCTTTTTCCTGATGCCCTCAGAGTGCAAGCAGGTCTACAGAGAGTTCCTTGGACTTCATGGCTTGGTTTTTGTCCTGACATGCAGTATGAATTGTAGGACACACACAGGTGTGTGCCTTTCTATACTATGTTCAGTCCATTCAATTTGCCACAGGTAGACTCCAATCAAGTTCTAGACACATCTCAAGGATAATTAAAGCAACCAGGATGCACCTGACTACAATTTGGAGTGCCACAGCAAAGGGTCTGAATACTTGTGTGAATGAGAGATTACAGTTTTTTTTTTTAAGATGTTTTCGTTTTGTCATGATGGGTTAGTGAGTGTAGATTGGCAAAAATGGTAATTTATCCATTTAAACTGAAAGTTTGCAACGACCAAATACTTTCTGAAGCTACTGTACAGAAAGAGGAGTACAAAACTGCCTAGAGCACAATATATAATAATTGCAGACAGTATATTGTCTCAAACATTGATTACAAGAACAAGAAATGCCAGTCATCAACTAAATCGTCCTAAATCGGGCCTTTTTCTTATAAATTCGGCATCTCTAATTCCACCTGAATCTGGAATGTCAAATTCACTAACTCTGTACAAGCAAACAAATCCCTACCCACTGCCTCCCATATCCCTGAGCAGCAGGCCAGTTATGAGCTGCCGGCCGTAGTTGGCACTGGCGATGCCATGGGGCTCTCTCAGTGAGGCACTCACTGCAAATAGTGCTGCGTTATACATTTAGCTAAATGTTTTACACATTCACTGAAATATTTATCTCAATGTTTCATATATTTCGCTAAATAATAAAAACCATTGAATATTTTTAAATAAACATTTAGCTTATATATATATAACTAGGATAGCACATTTAATATTTGCACGCCATTGCATTCTGATAAAAATAGGCTAATTATTTATATAAAGAGCAACGCACCAACGCAATAAGTGTAAAGCATGCCCTCGTACTTCATAAAATAATCAATGGTACAAATACAACTTTAAAATGGCAACTATTACAAACATGAATAACCTGTTATTATACAAGACAGCACCTTTAGTGATCACATTATACCAACATTGCCACAGCGGTCATGAAAAATGTACCTTACTACTTCTAGCTTAGCCTACCATTGATAGTTTGTTGTGGAGGAGTTAATTCAAAATTAATTCATTTTTCACCATCAGAATTAACTTACAGCAATAATAGCCCTTTTTTTTGGCTTCGCACAGTAACGTTTTTGCTGTTCCAGAGTTTTAATTGGCTATAATACAAAGATGACATGCAGAGAAAACAAATCAAAGGCATTACCTTAAAAACCTACAGAGAGCACAACATCTCACGTTCAACTTCTCATTCAAATTAAGAGCTTTCCCTTTGAATCTTGCAGTGGTATCAACGGCTGTGTAAATATTATGATCTATAAATGATAGAATTGCCAGACACTGAAGACGATTGGTTGAAATAAACAGGAGTAATTATTTTGCTGTGGTTCATGTTTGGGTCATTGCCCATTGTAGTCTCTAAATAGAGACCTTGGAATATCTGTGTTTATAGAACACAGTGTATTTATTTTCCTGCATTTTGTCTCTCGGTTTCTGCAGAACAAAACATAGAATTCTGTCTTAACGTGACCTCCGGTCACCTCCGGAAGTTGATGTTGATGTGGGTATGCGTGAGCAAAACAGCGTAATTTGAAGTAATAAATATGAATCCCTGCCCCCCCCCTCTCCCACCTCTGCCCCCCTTCCTCCTCCCCTCCCCTCAGTGGGCGTGGTTCCTGGCTGGCATCGCGGGCTGGGTCAGTATGCCGGGAGTGTCCAGCGCGGGGAGACGGAGTGAGCGGAGCGTGATGGGCAGTGTGGGCAGTGGTGTCGCAGGCGAGCAGGAGTTCGCTATGAAGAGCGTGGGCACACGCACCACCCTCCCACGAGCCCCGCCCCCGTCCCGCCGCGGCCCCGCCCACCGCAGCTGCAGCAGCGAGCGCCCCGCCCCGGCCCCCGCCCCCGCCCCGCCCTCTGAGGTCACGGAGGGCGGGGCCTCCGGCGACGGGCGGAGCTGCGGCACCGACCGACCCCAGCTCGCCTCTGACTCCGCCTCCTCCGCCGTCTCCAACGGCGACCGGCTGCCGTTGTCAAACGCGGCTTTTCTGAACGGGGCGGGGCGAAGGGAGGGGCCACGGGGGGGCATGCCCGTGGACGTCTGCGGAAACAACGTGGTCCTCAGCAGTGAGAAGACCAGCGGGGGAGGCGGCGTTGGCCCCGTCACACAGTACAGGGAGGGCCCTCCAGTGGCCAAAACCGACAATCACAACCCTCCCAAACTCCTGCCCGTGTCCGGGAAACTGGAGCAGGTACAGTGGCCTCAGTGTGGCTGTGGGGAGCTCGTGTGTGTGAAAATGTGTTTTGCGATAGTCTAAAATAAAAGAAAACTGAAGTGCTTGTGTTTCGGAACTTGTGTTTCTAGACTTAACCAAGTCTTTATTAACCAAATTAACTGTTCCCTGTTTGTCTGCACACACCCCCCGCCCCCCACCTACAGAACAATGCTGGATTAGTGCGTCCGTCTGCCTTTAAGCCCGTGGTCCCCAAGAGCTTCCACTCCATGCAGAACCTGGTGGGGCAAAGTGGGGGCGCAGCTGGAGGGGGGCGCAGCGTAGCGGGGGCCGGGGCCGGTGCTGGAGGCGGGGCCGGGAGTGGGGCTCCCCCGGCGCCTGGGGCCCACAGGGAGCAGGACAGCCCTGGGGGGGGCGGGGGCAGCAGTGCAGGTGGCGGAGGGGGCCAGGGGGGCCTGTCGGACTCCGGGAGGAACAGCCTTACCAGCCTACCCACCTACTCAGGCTCGGGTTCGGGGTACGCGCCCCCGCACGCCCTGCCCCCCCTCAGCGCCTCCACCAGTCACATCAACCGGCTGGGCACGGCGGCCGCGCCCCTGGAGAAACCGGGGTACCAGAATGGGCTGAGCGCCTCAGACAGCGGACGCTCCTCGTCGGGGAAGAGCTCCTCCTCCTACCAGAGGCTCAGCCACCTGGGCGACGCCCCGCTGCCACTGCGCCCCTCCCCGTCTTCCGATGACGTCATCCAGGACCTGGAGGACCGCCTGTGGGAGAAAGAGCAAGAGGTGAGGTGACAGGGGTCAGGGGTCATTCTGAGGTCAATGAAATGGTTGACCAGAGGTGGGCTGGGCAAGTTCCATTTGGGCAGGTATTTCTGAGATGTGTGAAGGTGCCAAACTGTATAGTGCTTTAAAACAAGTTAAATGATCTTAGATTCATTCTAAATGTCACAGGGAGCCAATGTAGTGCAGCAAGGGCAGGAATAATATGCTCTTTTTTTGTTCTAGTTATGTTGTATTTCATCAGTACCCTTCTTTGGTGACCCAGTGAAATGTGCATTACAATAGGCAATGCTGCTAAAGACAAAGGCATGTGTCAACTTCTTTGCCTTGGGCAGTGTTAGGAATGGTCTTAGGCACGCAATATTCTTGATATTAAAGAAAGCACACTGGTCACATTGCTCATATGAGATTTAAAACTTAACTTTGTCTAAAATAACCCCTACATTTTAAGCTAGTTAAGATAACCTTTCACTTCAGCAGTTTTGAGAGCATCTGGAAATAAATTCCCATTTCTGGAGAACAGTTAACTATTTCTAATACCTCCTAAGAGAAACTATCAAAAGCATTTTTCACAATTGGAACTGGATCTGGAGAGTGGGTCAAGCTGGGCTGGGCTTATCATTGCAAGGTGACGTTGATGATGATTGTGATGATGACGATGGTGGTGGAGATGATGATGATGGCGTTGAAGATTATGCTGGTGGTGATGATGATGGCGTTTAAGATTATGCTGGTGGTGATGTTGGTGATGATGATGGCGTTGAAGATTATGCTGGTGGTGATGATGGTGATGATGATGGTGATGATGATGGCGTTGATGATGATGGTGGTGTTGATGGTGATGATGATGATGGCGTTGATGATGATGGTGGTGATGATGGTGATGATGATGGCGTTGATGATGATGGTGGTGATGATGGTGATGATGATGGCGTTGATGATGATGGTGGTGATGATGATGGTGGAGATGACGCTCCTGATGAAGTCTCGGTGGCGCGTGGTCTCCCAGGTGCTGCACATGCGGCGGAACCTGGACCAGAGCGAGGCGGCCATCGTGCAGGTGTTCGAGGAGAAGCAGCGCGTGTGGGAGCGCGACATGGAGGAGCTGCGGCAAAACTACGCCGCGCGGCTGCAGCAGGTCTCCCGGCGCGCCCAGCGCATGCAGCAGGCCCTGCAGGCCCAGATCGCACGGCTGCAGCAGGACAAACGCCGCCTGCAGGACGAGATCGCCACCCTGCTGGCCCACCGCGAGGAGCTGGAGCGCAAGTGCCTGGACTACAGGAAGGAGCAGGCCGACATCCTGCCCCGCCTGGAGGAGACCAAGTGGGAGGTGAGAAGGGGGGTGGGGATTTGCCTGGAAGATCCAAGTGTGAGGTGAGAAGGGGGGATGGGGATTTGCCTGGAAGATCCAAGTGGGAGGTGAGAAGGGGGGATGGGGATTTGCCTGGAAGATCCAAGTGTGAGATGAGAAGGGGGCTGGGGATTTGCCTGGAAGATCCAAGTGTGAGATGATAAGGAGGGTGGAGATTTGCCTGGAAGAGGCCAAGTATGAGGTGATAAGGAAGGTGGGGATTTGCCTGGAAGATCCAAGTGTGAGGTGATACGGAGGGTGGGGATTTGCCTGGAAGAGGCCAAGTAGGAGGTGATAAGGAGGGTGGGGATTTGCCTGGAAGAGATCGACTGGGTGGTGAGGAGGAGGAATCTGCAGGATTATGATGTTGCTGCAACTTTCTCTTTGAAGACCATCCCCAGGTTCTTAGCAGAGCAAGGGGCAGCCACTGTAGTACCATCAATGGTGATAGTGAGTTCTTGTAGTAAGTCTGTGAGGGATAAAGAACAGCTCCCTCTTGTTCAGGTTGAGCTTTAGGTGATGACTAGCCAACCACAATGAGATGTCAGCCTGTCAGGCACATCCTCTTCCATTAACCTGTGAGGCAGAGGGAGGGAAAAGCAAGGGAAAGTTTATCATCAGTGTAACAGCGATACGAGAGGTCATGTGAAACAATGACTGAACCAAGAGATTTAATGTAAATGGAAAACAGCAGATGCCCCAGTACAGATCCCTGTGGGACTCCTGTACGAAGGGGATGAGGTTTCTCAGACTCCATCCAGATGAGCTGGTAGGACCAATTTGCTAGATAGGAAGCAAACCAAGATAGAGCAGCCCCAGAAATGCCCATCTCAACCTCTGTGGAGATCAGGAGTTGGTGGTTGGCCATGTTGAATGCTGCAGACAGGTCAAGGAGGATCAGGACCGAAGAGAGGAAGGAGGCTCTTGCAGTGGTAATTGCCTCTATTACAGCCAGGAGAGCAGTCTCTGTTGAGTTACCAGAATGGAAGTAAGCTGGACTGTTGAGGGTCAAGCAGTACCGGATACTAGCCATCTTCCCCTCACGGTGGGCCAGGAGAAGGAAGGGTGAGAGGGGGGAGGAGGAGGGGGGAGGGAAGAGAAGGTGGTGAAGAGTTCACGTTGGTTTGACACATCAGATGCACTGATCTTAGACAGAAAAATGAAGTTTTAGCTAATGTGGTAGCAGATGTCAAGGCTGCCAGCAAGGTGTGATATGAGGTCAGCTCGTCAGACGATTTGGAATTCATCCACTTCCAGCCGCCCACAGCAAGGTTCTGCTCTGGCAGACAGGTTCTGTCTGGCAGTTGCTGGGGGGTGATGGTCGTGCTGGTTTGGAGATATAAGGACAAAGTGAGATAAACCCTTCAGTCCCGAGAGTGCCATATGGCACTTAAGTATTACTGCCATAAATCCCAAGAGTGCCCGATGGCACTCTCGAGCTTATACCTTTACAACCAATCAAGATGACTGATATACTTGTTTTGAGCCCCAATTTCGAATAGATATTTTCGACATGCTAAAAACTTGACACTTTCTGAAACACATTTAGAAAAGGCGGCGTGCCTACATCTCCATGCCAATCTCTCTCCCTCTGCCCTTCTGCCCCGCTCTTGCCCCCAGGTGTGTCAGAAGGCGGGGGAGATCTCCCTGCTGAAGCAGCAGCTGAGGGAGAGCCAGGCAGAGGTGACGCAGCGGGCGGGGGAGATGGTGGCCCTGCGGGGCCAGCTGAAGGAGGTGGCGGCTCAGCTGCGTGAGAGGGAGGAGCTGGTGCTGGGCCTCAAGGACTCCTACAGCAACAAGAGCCTGAAGCTGGAGCACTGCCAGGGAGAGCTGAAGAGAACCCTGACAGAGGTCTGTCTGGCTCTCTCTCCTTCTCCCACACTCTCTCTCCCTCTCAATTTTACTTGCTTATACACATGATTTCTCCATCCACCTCTTCCTGTCTGCCTCTCACATGACAGTTATTCTCTATATCCACTCGTTGCCTTTCTCTTTTACCTCTTGAGTTGTCACTGTGGAGAAATGAAAGTGAATCTCTCCCCGTCTCTCTCCCTCTCTCCCTCTCTCTCTCTCCCCCACTGCAGGTGTCTCTCCTGAGGGACAAGTTGGGCGGCTTCGAGACAGAGGTGATGGGATTGAAGCAGGCCCTGGGAGAGCTGAGTGGTGGCAGGGCGGGGGGCGATGGGGGCGGTGCTCGAGGCGGGGCCTGGAGTGAGCTGTCCTCCCCCAGCAGCTCCTCGGCCAGCACCCCCCAGGCCTCGCAGGACACCCTCCTGAGCCTGCAGAGCGACGAGGCCAAGGCCCAGAGGCAGGAGGCGGAGCGGCAGGTGGCGGAGCGGCAGGAGGCCGAGCGCCGAGAGGCGGAGCACAGGGAGGCGGAGCGTCACGAAGCGGAGCGTCACGAAGCGGAGCGCCGCGAAGCCGAGAGGCGGGAGGCGGAACGCCGGGAACTGGAGCGCCGCGAGGCGGAGAGGCGGGAGGCGGAACGCCGGGAACTGGAGCGGCGGGAAGCGGAGAGGCGGGAGGCGGAACGCCGGGAACTGGAGCGCCGGGAACTGGAGCGCCGCGAGGCGGAGAGGCGGGAGGCCGATCGGCGCGAGGCGGAGTGGCGCGAGGCGGAGAGACGCGAGGCGGAGCAGCAGGAAGAAGAGCGGCGGGAGGCGGAGCTCCAGGAGTCGGGGGAGCTGCGGCGGCAGCTGGAGCTCCTGCAGGGCGAGCTGCGTCTGGAGCGGCAGCAGCGGCAGAAGCAGTCGCTCACCTTCGCGCAGGAGCGGCACATCTGGCAGGATGAGAAGGAGCGGGTGCTGCAGTACCAGGCGCAGCTGCAGCTGAGCTACGTGGAGACGCTGCAGAGGAACCAGGCCCTGGAGCTGCGCATGGGCCAGCTCCACGAGAAGCTCGTCTCCACCTCCCCCGCCTCTCCGCCCCCACCCTCGCTCTCCGTGCCCCTCTGCCTCACCCTCTCCCCACCTCCCCCTATCGAGGAGGAGAAGCCCTCCGACCCCGACCCCACGCTCAACCAGCTGGCCCCGCCCTGGCCTGCCCACTCCCGCCTTGAGAGGATCGAGTCCACGGAAATATGACTGAGATCTCACCATCGCATGTCAGTACACACAGTCCTCTCCACTCAAGATAAACCCCCCCCCCCCCCCCCCCCAGATACCAAATCACTCAGCTCTCCGTATCATCCAAAAACATCCACAAACCCCATGGCTCCAACCTGGGAGGCTCCCAGAACAGAGGACAGAGTCATACCAAGCACACGCAGTCACATGACTGCACGAAACATCAACGCACTCACAATCTAATACTAACACACCAATGCATTAACGCACTCACAATCTAATACCAACACACCAATGCATTTACACACTTACGCTGACACACGCAGACAGACACCCTAACACAGACAGACTCACAGTGACACCGATGCTTTTCTCGCTGGTGTCTCCGAGAGCATACAGGGACACTCTGGCGACGGAATACACCTGCAGAAAGGCCAAAGATCTCTGATAGAGCCCAGATCTATGGCCTTGGACACGGATCCCTCTCAGTACCAGCTCAGAACAGAGAGCAAAAGAGCAGGAGGAGGGATAGGAGGAGAAGGGGGCATAGAGAGAGGAATGGTGTATGTGTTTGTGTGTGAGTACAAAAGAAACATTGTTGTGATGTGGAAGGACAGGAGTGTTTTATTGGGGATGGATAAGGGTGCGGGAGTTCTGCGCACAGCTGAGGGGTTGGAAGAAGAACAGATTTCAGGGAGAAAGGGGGGCTTTTAAAACTGAGTGGGGGTGGACACCAGTGGCTATCGGGAAGACGGGAAAGCCAAGCTCGCCATCACCGCCCGTGACTGCAGTTACTAAAGGCGGACACCAGGGGGCGGTGCTAATACAGAGCTGACCATTCATACACTGAGACTTGACTTCAGGTCGACTTTTCCCATTCCCTTGTTTTGAACTGTGAAAGCAAACAGGACAAGAAAGTAACCCTAAAAAAGGGTTGAGTTTGTTTATGGCTTGCTCTAGGGATGATTTTTGGGGAAAGGAGAGTGGCGGCTAGAGCAGGAAAGTGGGTCTATGAAGCTGCCCCAGTATGTTAACGCAGCCGAGACCAAGGTGCTACAGTCATAAATATCTGTACTGTAGGGAATGAGTGTGTGTGTGTGTGTGACAGTGAGAGAGAGAGAGAGAGAGAGAGAGAGAGAGAGAGAGAGAGAGAGAGAGAGAGAGAGAGAGCGAAAGAAAACAACATCACAGTATGTTTGTGTGTGTGGGCATGAGCATGATTATGTAGGTATGCATCCATGTATGTGTGTGTGTATGTGAATGCAGGTAAGTGTGCAAAATTGTGTGTGCGTGTGTGTGTGTGTGTGCGTGTGTTTGTCTGTATTTGGGAGAGACTCTGGACTGTCAATCAGGGCGAGGCTGTTGGCATTTCTAGAAATAGGGTTTATTTCAAAGTTACAAGAGATTTCTTTTGAAATTATTTCAATGTTTTAGAGAAAATTCAAAACACTTGCTGGTGTATATCTGCCGTGCGTGTTATTTTCAGTGATTCATTTCATCTGTTTTTTTCCTTAAAGGGACGTTTACCTTCTTACCTGCTGTCTGCATTCAGGAAGAAGGCTGAGCTGAGTATGATATCACTACAAGGAGCAGCACAGACAAATCCACAGAGAGTGAGGGAAGGAGAGAGAGAGAGAGAGAGAGAGAGAGAGAGAGAGAGAGAGAAAGAGAGGAGATAATGTGGCAATTTTTTTGTCAAATTGCAAATGAGAAAGACAAAGCATAAGTGCTACCCCCTCTGGTGGGAGGCGAGAATTGCAGCTAAGTACTGCTGTCATGCTCAACTGCAGCCAATGGACATGGATATAGATATCATTGTTATTTCTGTGTATATATTTATTCCAGTATACTGATATATTGCGTGTGAATAATTTATGAAGATTATTATTAATGTGAATGAATTAAACAGACATCTCAGCTTTTATTTTTTTTAACTAAGCAAATATATATATAAATATTTATCAACATAAGTATATTCAATTTTGATCTACCACATGGTACAAATTAAACAAACATATCCAAAAAAAAAAAACTTTTCTGTCCATTTGTTTCCTTTTGTTGTTACTATCAATAGATGTTTTTATTGTGAAGTTTGAGGGAAGAAAATGCTACCAATGTTTTCTTTTTATACTTTATTTTGTTATTTATGTTACTGTAATGGCTTAATGAAAACATACTCTTGTGAATATTCATTTACACAATAAAGACGCAAGTAAATCAACAGTACTACATTTCCCAGAATTCTGTGCTCTCTTGCACACAGTAACAGAGAATGCATTATGCCAGACATAGTTCCTCATTTTAGGTTTGATTAAAAGTTGATGTACTGACTTAATTATATTTCGTCATACTCACGATGCATGCATTAAAATATGTATTCAATTAAATAGTTAATTTAAGAATTAGATTGATATATTGACTTCTTATTGCCTGCAAATATTGATTTTAGGTATTCTGCAGTGGCCTGGACTAACATTATGTGCTCCACTGGGTTCTATCTGGGTTATACCTTTATCATTGTATATGGCGGACAGCATGATTGAAAACGCAGGTTTAATTGGGGTGGGCGTCAAAAATGATCCAAGTACACTGCAACATTCTGGAAAATGCATCCACATGATGGCACTCATTCTCACTGAAAAACAGTTTTTGCTATTGTCGATAAAAGACAAGCAAAAGAAGGTGTGGTTGAAACGCGATGATCGAGATATCAAGATATCAAGATAAAAACTGTAAACTACGGGTCATGTAATGAATATTCTCTTTTTAAGGTTTATTTTCCTTTTAAAGTGTGCATACAATCGCACAGTCCACCGTCAAGAATGAGAATTTCCCTAATAATCCTGGTGGAGCGTTGACTGCCCTTGGCTTGGCTCCGCGAAACACAAGGCGTATGTGCGCGACTTAGTTTGTCCCTGTAGGGCTGCCTTAGTAATGCTGACGGTACCTCCGTGAATCTGTCCCACAGTTTTTCTCGATTCTTATATAGAACTGTTCTTACGCAGTTACGTGATCTGTCCGTATAAACCTTAGACTGAATGAGCATGTTGCAGCGCGGCACGGGAGGAGGAGACCACCGTTGTGCAGGTGGGTAGCTCGCACGTACACCATATATCTACGTTTCACCCATATAGCTAGCTAATGAGCGAGCAGCCGCGCTTGTTAAGTAGAAATGGAATGGGGACTTCCTGGGGATAATTAACTAACCAGGCTATTGAGCGGTTTCCAGACTGTGGCTTCTGTCCGACAAAAGACACAATCTCACTTGATTATCCAAAAACAGTCTTACATTTCTTTGGTTGCACGCAACACAATGTTGTGATATTAGGCAATGAACTACAGAATAAAAGCGACTCATTTGTAGGGTATTAAGCTAGCTTAGTAAACTCACGTGAAAAACGAGAGAGCTTTGTGACACAATCTGATTTTGATGCTTTACCCCGAGGTCTGCGGGACTGGATAAATTTGTTTCGGAATGGTAACGATGTCACTCGTTCACCACCTCCACGAGTAGTGCTCTGCCATGGTAACTGTACCGTTTAACCGACAGAGGGCGAGCAAGCCAGCAAAATGGTTGCAGCAATGACCGCCTGTTCACATTTTTGCAAAATTATTTCCTCCCATCCGCACCAAGTCCCACCCCTGCCAGGACAACATACGATGTTTTCAACAAGGTGTCAGAAGGCCGAAATCCGTTATTTTCTTATTTGAGAAAAGAGATGACGATCACACTTTCAGTGTTTTTCAGGGGCATATTTAATCAGGGAGTAAACACTGCTACAAACAAGGCTTCATGAAGTTCTACATATGTGATCTATAACTACATTTTCTCTTTCCCTCTCACTCTCCAGGTTATAAATTCTGCCACCATGGTGGTCAACTTCTGTCTGCCGCACTTTGAAACCAGCGTGCATTGCAACAAAGTACGTCATAAACTGGAGCTATGCGTTCCATTTAACACTGCTGCACTAACGCTGCTGAATTAACACCGCTGCCTTACACACAGCTTCAACGCTTGCTGCTCTGTGTGTTTACAGTAACACGCAGCACCGTACTGTACTCAGTGCGTTAAGGGTGAAGCATTTTGAGAGTGCTTGTCTCACCTCCGTATTTTTACATTTCAGTTTGGACTTGCATCACAGAGAGCCTTGTGGTGTTCTTCAGCCAGCAGGACATTCAGCCAGTTCAGACACACACACACACACACACACACACACACACACACACTGTGACATTTTAACATAGTGACTGTACTGCAGCACCTGTGTCCACCTCACATGTCTCTCCCTCTATCCCTCTGTCTCTCTGTTCATCCCTCTCTCCTCTCCTCCACTCTCTCACAGCTGAGTGCTGACGGCCACGATGTCACAAACCTGTTGTCGGGGGACGCGAGCCTTCGAGGGCGGGGCTTCAAGCTGGAGTACTTCCTGCGGCCCCCGGTGCAGGTGACGCTGCGGTTCCGGGCGCAGGTGGAGGTGTGCCGGGTGGACGTGGAGCTGTGGCCCCTCAGGATGGACCAGGGACAGGCCTCCCGGGGCCTGGAGATCTACACGTCCTCCACAGCCCAGGAGGGGGACCCGTTCCTGCTGGTGGGACGCTGCAAGGCGAGCGACGAGGTGTCCGTCATCTTCACCGGGCCCCGCCCCCGGCCGCGCCCGCCCTTCCCGCCGGCCCCGCCCGAACCCCCGCCCGGGGCGATGGGGGCGGAGCTGTGGAGCCGGGGGCCGCGGTCTCTGGGCGAGGTGATGCAGCTGCGTGTCAACCTGCCGTACGGGGGGGCAGGGACCCCCCTGGGGCTGCGGGCGCTGGCCGTGTGGGGGCGCCCAGCACGTTGCTGCCCCCCGGTGGAGGTGGAGAGAATTGCGCGGGCTCACACGGACAGCTTGAGGCCGCCCCGGCAAGAATCCCCATCCGCCACGCCCTGCCCCGAATCACTGCCCACCCCAGACCCCCCCGGTATCAAACCCCCCACTGACACCCCCGTCCCGGAGGAGTTCCTGGACCCCCTGACGCAGGAAGTGATGTCGTTGCCCATGCTGTTGCCGAGCGGCGCCGTGATTGACAGCAGCACGCTGGAGAACTACCAGCGGCAGGAGGCCACCTGGGGGCGACCTCCCAATGACCCCTTCACCGGGGTGCCCTTCTCCAGGGGCGCCCAGCCCCTGCCCTGCCCCCAGCTCAAGGGCCGGATCGACCTGTTCCTGCTGCGGGGCGGGGCCAGGGCCGCAGAGGGCCGGCTGGGGCGTGAGGCGCAGAGGGGTCAGCCGCGCCCCTCCAGACTCGCCGACCGACCCTCTCCTCTGACGGGGAACCCGCCCGGCCCAGATCCCCGCCGCTCCCCCTCTCCCCCGCCCCCAGGGCAGGACAGAGGAGGGCTGGTAGGGGGTTCGGGCCTTATCGCGGGGCACGGGGAGCCGTCTGCCCCCGGTGGGGGCGGCCCCAGTCGGACAGTGGGGTCTGTCCTCTCCAGGAAACGGCCGTTGGAGACGCAGGGGAGCGGGGTGGAGAGCTTGGGGGCTGGTAGTGCCCCTCCCTCCTCAGACTCCAGGAGTGCAGTGAAGAGGATTCGGAAGGACCCGCAACCTCAGCCTGACTGCCGTGAGTGAACTCTGCATGATACAGGCTCTGCTGTGATTGGTCTCTATAACATAGACTGCTCTGATTGGTCTGTGTGGCTCAGACTGTGCTGTGATTGGTCTCCATGGTGCAAGCTCAGCAGTGATTGGCCTCTCTGTGGCCCAGGCTCTGCTGTGATTGGTCCCCTCTGTGGCTGAGGCTCTGCTGTGATTGGTCTCTCTATTGCACAGGTTCGAGCAGCAGTTCCCATGAGCAGCGTCTCGCAGACAGCCTGGACCAGGCGTTGAGCTCCGCCCTCAGAGATCTCCCAGCATTCACTGCCAGCCAAGGCGGCAAATCACGTGCCGCAGAGAGCCAGGGAGGCGGGGCCACTGCAGGTGTTACGTCGCAGACAGTCGTACTTCATACGACACTTGTAAATCAGGCTTTAGAATCTGTGGGTTTCTAAAGGTGCCTAACCTGAACAGCTGCAGTGAATATCCAGCGGTATGAATGGACTGTATGTGCAGAATGTGTGTAAAATGTGGATAGGAGCTAAATGCCTTCAATGAAAATGAAGGGCGAGGAGGGAAAGATGGCGTGGGGGGGTGATTTCCATTTTTTATCATGACAGAAGAAGATGAAGGGAAGAGTTAATAATCTCTCTCTCTCTCCCTCCCTCCCCCTCTCTCTCTCTCTCCCCCTCCCTCCCCCTCTCTCTCTCTCTCACTCTCTCTCTCTCTCAGGTGAGAGGTGTGCTCTGTGCACCTGCCCCCTCTCTCAGTACCCCTCCTGCCCCCCGGCATTCCGCCTGCCCTGTGGGCACCTGCTCTGCCGCCCCTGTCTGTCCCTCAAAACCCCTCCCAAACCGCCTCGACCCCCCCTGCTCTGCCCCGCCTGCAGGACCCCCGTCCCGTCCAGCGGCATCACGCGTGTGCACTTCTGAGAGCTACACGGACTCGCTCTGCCAACACGCGTGTGCACCCGTGGCAGCACACTGTCTCCCACCAGGTGCTGTACCTTGTACTGTATCAAGACCCATTTCCACTGTAAATAAAGTAAATATGAGATTGAGTGTGTGTGTGTGTGTGTGTCTCCAACACGCTGACGATGCTGCAGAAGCACGGACCAATCAGCCGTCTCTTACAATACCCACAGAACACACGGACCAATCACGCTGTCTCGCATGCTGCCCTGTTCTACCTGTTCTATCCATCGCTCTAATGCAGTTCTCCATCGCTCTAATGCAGTTCTCCATCGCTCTAATGCAGCGGTTCCCAAACCTCCCATCAGGTACCCCAGCCGGATCCACATATTTGATACGTTCCATTCTGAAGCGCACTTGATGTACAGTCAGGTCCATAAATATTGGGACATCGACACAATTCTCATCTTTTTGGCTCTACACCACCACAATGGATTTGAAATGAAACGAACAAGATATGCTTTAACTGCAGACTTTTTTAATTTGAGGGTATTTACATCCAAATCAGGTGAACGGTGTAGGAATTACGACAGTTTCTATACGTGCCTCCCACTTTTTAAGGGACCAAAAGTAATGGGACAATTGGCTGCTCAGCTGTTCCATGGCCAGGTGTGTGTTATTCCCTCATTATCTCATTTACAAGGAGCAGATAAAAGGTCTAGAGTTCATTTCAAGTGTGCTATTTGCATTTGGAATCTTGCTGTCAACTCTCAATATGAGATCCAAAGAGCTGTCACTATCAGTGTAGCAAGCCATCATTAGGCTGAAAAATCAAAACAAACCCATCAGAGAGATAGCAAAAACATTAGGTGTGGCCAAATCAACTGTTTGGAACATTCTTAAAAAGAAAGAATGCACCGGTGACACCAGCAACACCAAAAGACCCGGAAGACCACAGAAAACAATTGTGGTGGATGACAGAAGAATTATTTCCCTGGTGAAGAAAAACCCCGTCACAACAGGTGGCCAGATCAAGAACACTCTCCAGGAGGTAGGTGTATGTGTGTCAAAGTCAACAATCAAGAGAAGACCTCACCAGAGTGAATACAGAGGGTTCACCACAAGATGTAAACCATTGGTGAGCATAAATGATCAACCTGTGGATCCCCCTCTCCCTATCTGCCATGCATCTGCCACCTCTGTTACTGACGTGGCTTCAAACTGACCTTTGAAGGAGCAAGGGCATTTAATTTGCCTAATTCACATTTTCTCAATTTCCCCTTCTTCATTTATTTTTCTTATCACTTTCCCAAGCCTCTACCGATGGGTGGAGCTAAGAGTAGATAAAAGGGCAAGAAATATAAGAGATGAGGAAGAATCTCAGGGGTGGAGAATCCAGGTCCAGAAAGTAAAGGACCTCTCCAGTAATGTGTTCCAATCACATGGATTTGCTCCTTATTGCAATTCTCCAGCCAGGAGGTGGAGCTAATTCTAACAGTGCAAATTCTTGGTAGAAAGGTAAGAGCAAAGTAAGGTTGTCAGAGATAAAAAGATGTTTTGCTTTGCCCTTCTCTCTGGAGACAAAAATGTGCTAAATGTGGCTGCAACAGCCCAACTGCCACTCCCAAATTTACGCAAAACAACATTGACACATTGTCAACTTTGAGCACTTATTTTATTGTTGAACTTGTCAGTATGTCTGACTGAGTGTGAAATCAAGCGCTGCTCTTGACGAACAGGTGCCACCCGACACTGAAAATACTCCTGTCGCCGACAGCGCCATCGTTGCCGTGACACGTTTCAGTTGCAGCTTGGCTGACTATATTTCTTCTCATGAACTGACAGTGAGTGGTGGGATTTATGTACCTGAACCTGTCTGGGCAGGAGTGTGTTTTGAGCCTCCTGGCCTGGGCATTCACCTTTTGAACAAGTATACCATCTCACTGTCACACATTCAGCCATTTTGTTCCTGCTGATGGAAGCCCTTGGTGTGTGGTCCGGTGCCTTCACTCCAAATGGCCTAATGCTGTGGCAGGACTAGCTTCATTCGTCAAGCTCAACACACCGATGCAGGCGCACGTTTGTGAAATGCTGCCCGTCCTAACAGATCTCTTAAGCCGCTATCTTGCCCATGCAGGATTCTGAGGCCTTTCCCTCTGTCCTATGCATGTAGTGGACATTTCCCTTCATCACTGTGAAGCAGTGTAAATGTACAGCCAGCCCCATTGAATCGCACCAGCTAAAAGATCCAATCCAGGCTGTGCATTTTACAACACTTTACAACAATGCAGTCGCACAACTTCTAATACATGCTACAATGCTACGTCTTTATATATTTTAATATGTGTGTATATACCTGCGTATGTATGCACCAATATAAATGCAATTTTATTACAGGTTACTGGGATTGCATTCATGTTATTTAAATCGTAAACATGAAATCGAAAATGCAAAAACAGTGCAGCAAGCCAGAATGCCCTGGGTGATTCTGAGAAGGAGGTGGTTAGATCAAAACAGGCGTGGTGATCCTGAGAACTGAGAGTGGCACGTTTGGGACATTCGGGGCGTCCTGTATAAGTACAGACCCGATCGAGCGCCTCCCTTCATTCCAGCATGGCTCTCAGCTTGCCTGCAACGCTCCTGGCATTATCCCTGCTCATCTGGGTCCTTAGCCTCACCTGTGAAGGTAAGCTCACCTGTTCCACCACTCTACCTGCCCGTATAGGTATTTAGCCTCGTCTGTGAAGGTAAGCTCACCTGTGCTGCCCTGATACTCTGCATCCTCTCCCTGTCAATATCGGGTCAGATGACCCCCCCTGCAGCCAGGGCAGATAAGACGGACTACAATCCAAGCTAAAACAAACCGTTACTCTTACACCATCTCAGGTCTCTCATTTTCCTTTAGAGGAAACTGGAGTTCCAGACACTAACCAGGATTCATGTTAATTTAGCTCATCAAAATTTTGTTTGATAAACTACTAACTAAAAGGCCATCAAGTGTCTTCCTTACAGAATGTGCAGACTTGTTCTTTCCATAGATGCTATGATATGGCAAAACACAGACATGCAGGCTCAAATCTTTACAATGATAATTAACTTTGGAACAGTTTAAGTTCAATGAACCATTTCAGTTTGTGTCTTACACTTGAAAGCTTTGTGCGTTACACTTGATTTGAACTTAGACGTGGAGTTGATAGACTTTGTGAGCATGTTGAGTGAACAGCATTGAACGAGAGATCATAAAATGACAACACTCTGGATTCTGTTGACTGAAGCTCTCTGGTGTGCTGTGCCAAATTCAGATTCTGAGGCGTAGACGGATTTAATACTCAAAACGAATGTCGTGTAACCAAATACCTCTGTAGCCAAAAGGCATTATGACTTCACGGGAACAGAATCAGTAAAATTTTGTCACTGAGAACAAATATTGTTGTTTTTTTTTGCGTCGATATTCTATTTTCAGGGGCCATCCCAAAATGCTGTGTCGCCACTTCTAAGGCCATGTCGCCATCGTTGCTTCGCAGAATGGAGAGGATCGAGGTTCAGAGCAGCGCTGGGGTTTGCAACATCAATGCTCTCATGTAAGTATACATCGACAGTATGGGCAACACTATTAGAGCGGCAAATCTCTAGTTATCCACCAAATCCAGACCCTATGGCAGACTAGTACTACCTTATTTTACTGTCATTATAAGTCTTATTTTATTTTTTTATTTTCCGATACATTAAACCTAAGGTCTGCAAAGCAAGGTCTGTTTCAGAGTCGGATAAATTATATTTCAACAAGTACACACGTCCAGGTTTGCCCCTTTGACGAGTAGGTTTACTGGAAGAAAAAAAATCTATTCTAGGCCCGTGTCTAGAAGCCCATGGCTTTAAATGACCAGTAGTGATTATTAGAATGGTAAATGGCAGGCATTTATATAGCGCCTTCATCCAAAGCGCTGTACAATTGATGTTTCTCCATTCACCCATTCATACACACACTCACACACCGATGGCGATTGGCTGCCATGCAAGGCCCCGACCAGCTCATCAGGAGCATTTGGGGGTTAGGTGTCTTGCTCAAGGACACTTCGACACAGCCCGGGCGGGGGATCGAACCGTCAACCCTCCGACTGCCAGACGACTGCTCCTACTGCCTGAGCCATGTCGCCCAACATTCTAATCACGTTTATAGAAATGTTTTACACCTTAAAAGGTTAAAGTGCGCAAGGGGCGCTAACGTCCCTGTCCTTCCCCGCTCCAGAGTGCACGTGAAAGGAAAGAAGTACTGCGTGCACGTGGCGGCGAGGAACATCCTGAATAGAGTGCTGAAACGCCGGCGAGGCAAAAGGAGAAGGAAGCTGCTGCGCGGACATTTAAAAAGAGCACGGCGCCAGGCCATTGGATGTGGAGGCTACGCAAGATGCCCGCGTGCCGAAGCCAGCCCCACGCCGGTCTTTGCTCTGCACCTGGACCCACGATGACTACCCCCTTCACTCTGCCTGGCATCGGTTCCACCAGCTTATGCAACACCTCGTCTTCCATTTCATCCCAGCACTCTCTCAACGCTCCCCAAAGATCGTCTGCTGATGCTACCGTTGGTGCCTTTTTCCCCACCTCAACTGCTCCCGCAGATGCTTGATTGGGTTCAGGACTGGTGGCTGTGGTGGTAATGCCTGCCTAATCAGCTTCCCAGTTCTCAATAAAGTATTCTTGAATAAGAACTGGATTGTTATAATTGCATTATCCTTCATAAATAATGAAAAAAACCTTGTCCAATGACTGTTGGTTCCCAGTGTATTTACACACAGTGAGCACTTTATTACGTAGACCTGTACACCAGCTTGTTAATGCAAATATTTAATCAGCCAATCATGTGGCAGCAACTAAATGCATACAAGCATGCAGACGTGGTCAAGAGGTTCAGCCGTTTTTCAGGCCAAGGAAGAGGAAGAAAAAGGAAGAAATGTAATCTAAGTGACTGTGGAATGATTGTTGATGCCAGACAGGGTGATTTGAGTATCTCAAAAACTGCTGATCTCCTAGAGAGAATGGTGCGAAAAACAAAAAACATCCAGTGAGCAGCAGTTCTGCGGGCAAAAACAAGTTAATGAGAGAGGTCAGAGGAGAATGGCCAGACTGGTCGAAGCTGAGAGGAAGGTGACAGTAACGCAAATAACCACGTATTACAACAGTGGTGTGCAGGAGAGCATCTCTGAACATACAAACACATCAAAAAGTGGATAGGCTACAGCAGCAAGAAAAAAATAAAATGAAATCTAATAATTACCTAATAAAGTGCTCACTGAGTGTAGTTTTCAGTGCTGGGAAATATGCTTGTGTCCAAAACAATATTCGATAAAGATACAATTTTGCTTAATGGTGTAGCCTACACTACACGCCCGGAGCAGTGCCCGTGTGGTCATTTATGCATTTATTTTTACATTTATTTGTGTACGTTGTAAGTCAAGCCGCCACTGTGACTCTTGGACTTTGAAGACTAGACACACGCAGAGATATAACGTACCACCTCCCTTAGCAACCACAGTTACTACTGTGCCAGTTCAAAACAACCTGCCAATACAGGCTCCCAGCTCAGGAATGTCACTGTGCCTGAACTGTGGATGATTTTTAAATGAACTGTTACATTATTTAATACATAGCCACTTTATTCACAGGAGTATCGTAAAAACACCTGATTGGGTGGTGTAAGCTGTGTACAAGCTTGTTTCTACATGTTCCGTTCGTTTAAATTAAGGGAAATGTATTCTGGATAGATAGGGCACGTTTAGTCATCCGGAATGCCAAGGAAGTCAAAGAAGAAAGTTACTTTTCTGGAAATGTCAGGCATCTGTGAGTATACACCCTGTACTTACTGGAGGAAGTGATATACTGATAACTAATAACCTTGATTACTTTTATGTTTTATCACGGAAAGGACTTTTGTTAATGTATTTTATCATTAAACATATTAAAACAAGTATTATTTCAGTGAAATAATTTCCATAAGAAAAATAATTAGGTGAAGAGGAGCACCGTGTTGAAAACAGAAGAAACCTAATTTAACAAATAAAGCGGTAAAGAGGATTCATTAAACAGTAGTTAGCCCTGGCTTGCTCAGAATCTGATGTTTACAAAAGTGTGTAATGTGTACAATGTGTATAATGATCATATTCATATTGTATTCACATTTTTAATACTAACTATGCGTTGCAATATCACTAATGATAAATACTTGGACTCGCTCTGCATGCCGGCTGAACCCTTCGGTGGAAATACTGCAGGAATGAATATGGGACATGCAGGCTATGCATCCTGGAGCCTACCTAAGAGCAGAAGAGCAGGGGCGCAGACTACAAAGGAAGCTTAACATACAGAGGGTTTCTTTGTGTTAGCTGGCCTGACAAAACCTAACAACCACAATCCTATCACTGTCCTGTAATTAGGGGGTAAGTGGATATGGACACACATGGCATGAGACGCTTGCGTGTGTACTGTATCCCCTTTGTTGAGAATCTACATCTTTTGTGCCGCGTATTTGCGGAGAAAGCCCGCGGACTTTCCGTCAGTCACGGAATCATTTTCGCCCCGTGAAGAAACCCCCTACCTCGACGGGGTGCGCCAGGAATCGACACATTTTTCCCAAGTAGTTGATCGATTAAAAGCCGATGTTTCAATATGTTATTTTCAACCTAACCTGCCCCGGACCAGGTTAACTATGCAGCATGTTACCTAGACGACATAGCGAGATGAAAAGTGCGTCAGCATCCTGATACAGAAACCCCAGGGTTAAACCTTAAATTACCCCATAATCTCGCTTCGTCGACACCGCCGAGTTGCTCAGGTTACTGTTGCGCCCCCTACAGGTACCTGGCTGGAACCACAAGCATGTATTTGTGGCCAGTGTGCTGGCTGTAATAGTGACAGCACTGGAAGACCGTTTCAGCCACTTCCTGTTTGGATGGGAAATAACAAGGAAAAGCTAAATATATATGTATATGTGAGTGTGTGAGTGAATGGTGTGTGTGCCCTGCAATGGACTGGCGACCTGTCCAGGGTGTATTCCTGCCTTTCGCCCAATGTATGCTGGGATAGGCTCCAGCCCCCCTGTGACCCTGTTCAGGATAAGCGGGTTAGGATAATGGATGGATATATATATATATATATACAGGGCAGGTTTGGATTAAAGGGTGGTGTTGGCGAACTGATCCGGGATCAGCTGTAGGCCAGTGTCCTCTCCCTCTGCAGCAGGAAAGAGGAGGGGCTGTTTGGGAGGTCCTCGTCTCCCGCCCCTCCTGCCCACACTGGTACCGCCCCCGGATCTGACACCTCGCCCTGCCCGGACCGCCCACTCCGGCCTGGCACCGAAGCCAACCCTCAACGCGTCCTGGCCCCCAGCGCTCCCTCCTGGACGTAGACAGGTGAATGCCTGCATACCCGAGCCACATACGGAGTCACTATCCACCAATCTTCTTTCCTGGTCCTGATGGGCCACAAGGGCTGCTGGTTTTTGTTTTTGCCTTAAAGGTACAATAGGTAATTTCAGACCATAAACACAGGCAGCTGGAGAGTCAACATGTCGATGAGCCATTGTAAGGGATTTACAATGGTCTTGTAACAATGTTTTAACTCACAAATCTTACCTATTATACCTTTAATATCAGCAGCAACCCAAACCAGTTGAAGCAAGTTGACCCTGTATCGACTGCTTTAAATCAATTCAGCGGGGAGTAACAACAAAAACCAGCAGACCCTGCGGCCTGCCAGACCAGGTTGAAGAGCGTCACGCTTCACAGAGTGACTGTCCTACGACTGCTGACCAGCAGAGGGCAGCACATGCAGCGGGAGCAGAGAATGGCTGACCATGACATGACCATGGCTGAGAAAGAGCTTTAATTCTGATCTGGCATCTTTCCCTTCCCTCCCAGTTCATTCTTGTTATTTGGCTGGTGATTTATCCAAACAGGATCCATATCCAAGTCCATTTTCATGGATTTATTGGCCACCACTATGTGTAAAACTCACTGGTGCATGAACAGCCATTCAGAGGAGTGCAGTTGCAGGGATTCTTGGTACATTGGTACAAAGGTATGGCACAATTCAGTACAGGAGGTGTATAAAAGCAAAAAATGCTAAGCCAACCCGCAAAATACACACCCTGTAGCGTCCCACTCATAGCAAATATCGGAGTAGGCCTGAAGTCATCCGTGCCACCAGGGGTTGGGCGACTGCAGCTAGTTTATTCACCTGCGTGCACCCTTGATCTGCAGCTGCTGGAGGCGAGTCAGCCGGTCATCAACTCGCCATGCCTGACACCAGGAGCGGATCCAGGGCAGCGCCGTATCCCGTGGCAACGCCGGACCGGAGCTCAAGAAAAGAGGATTCCTGCAGGTCATCTACGGCCACGATCGCCATGGCAACGAATGCAGCGAACGTGGGTGGACTGGGCAGGCCCGTTCCGCACACACAAACCCCGACCCTTCTGCTGTTTCTCCAGGACCGGCCCAGGTGAGGGACCACATCCTGCTCCAGAGGCGTGACTCCGAAAGGGCCAAGAAGGAGGCTGAGGAACTGCACAGGAAGGTCCTGTACCTGACCGGGCAGTACGAGGACAGGTAAACACACCCGTGCCACTGCAGCAAGGGCCGGAGAACCAAAACATACAACTACTGATATTACTAATGATTATGTATCGTTTGCATTTACAGTATGTAGCGCGTTTCATGATCTCTAAATGTTTTAAACTGAAGGGGGGTAACTCACGTCAAACAACAAATACATTTACAAATTGTGTGTTCCACTGGGAAGTTAACTTGACAGGGATAGGTTTGCCTTTTACCAAGCGGTGAATTCACACCTGGAGTAACTTCAGTTTCCATGAAACCAATTCGCACAATTATCACTTATGAAACGTCATCACATAATTATCAGACTTCATATTTCCCAGAAATTTCTGGAACAAAACTTGTGGGAAAAAAACCATCGAAGTGCGCACCTCTTTTGGAACATGTAAAGGCACGTTCAGCACAGCCGATTCCTGAACATTCCAGTCAATCTGGAATGGAACCCGACTTTCTTGCAAAACATCCTAGTTGAGCGTGTTCCGGTCGATTATGGAAGGCCGTTCCCGATTAGAGTGTGATTCTCCGGCGTTTCCAGGCTGAGGGGCGTGGAGGAGGTGCTAGAGGCCGTCCGGTCGGAGTGCGAGGAGGCGCAGAGGGAGGCGCGGGACGTGGAACAGCAGAACGCAGAGCTGCGCAGCTTCAACGCAGACCTGCGCGGCCTCATCGCCCGCCTGCAGACCTGCGCAGCCCTGCCCCCCGAAAGAGGAAGGTTCCCATCCCAGGGCCCCTGGCTCAGGGACAGACTGGCTACCCGAGGGCTGATCCTGGATCAGCCGTCTTGGTAACATCATGGCTGGGACTGGGGCTTGCCATGTTGTGGTGAACTGAACCTAGATTAGCTGTTACAGGCAGAAACCCAGGCTGCCATATCACATGTTTTACTCCCACTTTGAACCATGAACATGATCGACACAGTACAATCAGCTCAATAGAAAAAACTCTTTATAGAAACATCTCAACCACACACCACAAAACCAGGAACCATACTATTTGTAGGTTATATTGAAAAAAAAAAAAAACCCTCCAAAGGTCAGGGGGAATGGTGTCTCTCACTCTGACTTGTTCCCCCCCATCATTTCTGGGTACATGGTCTCTCCTGTTGTATGTCCTTTCCTCAGTTCGGGGGGAGTAACCTCTCTATGGGATGGGAGGTCCATATACATCTCCTTCAGAGCAAGCAGCAGTTTTAGCACAGGGGTACACAGGGCAGTGAGGACAGGCACGCTGTAGTACTGCAGGTAGAAGAACACGTCCCGCACCGGGAGCACCCCAAAAATGGTCAGCGTTCCCCTGCTCAGGGGTGGCAAACACCTTCCTCGCCAGTAGGTGGCGATGTTGTGGTACATTCTCAGGTCCAGGTCCAAAGTTGCAAGATGAGCCTGAAAAATAGATAGATAAATTGATAAAGTGGTATAGTTTTGGCTTTGAGGGTGAAGGTTACGATGTGATAAATACCCAAAATACCAAATATACCAGCGTATAAATACCCAGAAACTAGCTTGGCACTCTCAAATTCATTTTCTACTTAAAGTGCAAAATTGGAACCCCCCGTCTTGCAGCTATGATGGCACTTTCCATTGTGCTGTTGGGTGATGAAATCAGTCAGCTGTGACACTATTAATTACCTTAACCCTTCTCAGATATGCCTGTGGAGTGTCAGCTTTAAGTGTGGGGCATTTAAACATACAAAAGGTAGGACCGTGTAACAGTAATGAGCACCGAAACAGGGTGGGAAAGGGAATATATTTCGGTGGCAGGTAAGAAACCCACCAGCTCGTCCTGAAACTTGTGGACCGTCTCCTCGATGATGCTCTCCAGTCGCTGATACCACACCAGCAGCTGCAGCATCAAGAGGGTCCAGGTAGCCGTGGCGACCAACAGCAGAACCCTGCGGGGGTCGGAGGGGGGGAGAAGGGCGAGACAACATTTCATGACCTCTGATCCCCGCCCAATCATGAGTCATGAGTACCTCTACCCCATTCCCCTGGCTTTAGTGTAGAATGCAGGCTTTCTGTTTGAGAAGTTAGAACTGGGTTGCTGCTTGTTGATTTCATGTTATTCGTGTAGAGCACTTTGTAATGGGGCTTCATTATCAGTAAAAGTGATGTACACCGTGGACTCCCAGACCAGCCCTCAAACCAGAAATATGCTTCAATTTGTGCCAGACTACTGCGGAATTAAATAATAGATTCTTCCTAATGATGAATGTGTTGTTGTTTTTCAGTGAAAAGCCTAGCGCCACAGTATTGCAGGTGGAAGGCGACTATAATCTCACCACATCTTTATCCTTCTCGGGGTGAGACGGCTCTTCTGGATAACGTTATCTGCCAGGTAGTAGAGCAGAGTGCCTATCGCACCGATGTACAGCAGCAGGTAGAGCTGATAAGTACCGTGCGTCTGCAGCAGCTGAGTCTCAAACTGCTTCTTTATGCGGTCCTGTTAAGCGCAAACACACACGCATGCAGACACGGGCACAAACACAAACACACACACACGCACACACGCACACACGCACACATGCACACATGCACACATGCACACACACACACACACACGCATAAAGGCACACACACACACACACACACGCATGAAGACACGGGCACAAACACGCACACACACGGGCAAAAACACATGCATGCAAACACACGCACACACACACACACGCATGAAGACACGGGCACAAACACGCACACACACGGGCAAAAACACATGAATGCATGCAAACACACACACACACACACACACACACACACGCATGAAGACACGGGCACAAACACGCACACACGCACACACACACACACACACACACACACACAGAACCCACTGATCAGTGTCAGAGTCAGTCTTAGCCAACATCAGAGTCAGTGCTGGAGTCTCAGAGTCAGTCAAACCTGTGAGGTGGATTTAAAAAAAATACATTTTCACGAAAACATAAAGACCTAGTTCCACAGACACAGACTGAGCTTAGTCCTGGACTAAATCGAGTTTTGTATGGAAAAGACTTTTATTTACCATCAAGTCATCAGGTTACAGAGCGAGGGGGAGGGGTGGAGGAGGTGGGGGCGTACCTGCAGGTGGAGTAAGTGGGAGTGCCAGGCGAGGAGGCTGTGGTTGAGTGCACTCTGGGACCCGAGGGAGACCGGGTGTGCCGCGCTGAAGCCGCTCACTGCCGCCGTGTACCGATGCACACTGAGCAGCAATGAGCCTGCCGGCAAACAAGGTCAAAGGTTAAAGGTTAAAGGTTAAAGTGTCACATCACAGGCAGTTTGTGCTCAACAGATACACGGCACCTGCCAGCGTGCGGTGTCTTCGCTACATGAGGTTCTGGTGCTGTAGGAGATGCACCCTCCCCGCTATCGAGGCGATCTACTCCACTAGACTCACACGCAAAGAGCATGGCTCACCCCCTTCCACCCTCTGTTCACTCTGGCAGGGTCCATCAAGACCGGAAACCGTCAGGACCGCAGCAGTATCTACCCAGAGGCCATAAGAGGCATCAACTCTTTGTAGCACCTTTTAAAACTTTTTAACTTGCATTGTGCATGGTCACTTTAAGTATATACATTTTTGCCCCCTCTTCTTGTGTATTTTTGTCTGTTTATTGTGTTTTTAATGTTTGAGGTCACCAAATAAACTTCCATACCCTATGGCATTGCCATGCCATATGGCTGTGGCAATATTACAAGGCATTTAGCAGACGCTCTTATCCAGAGCGATGTATAACAAAGCGCAGATCAAACACAGGGACAAGTGTGAAGAGGACCCTAGAGGACAGTACGGTTCTAGTCCTAGCGTGAAAATACAGATACAATTGGAACCCTTGAAGAATTCAGTTATGTATTGAATCTTGAATCTTGTATTACAGTGCATGGCATCCACTGCCACAGTACTGCTATACTCATCCACAAGAGGCGAATAAAAAACTCTCTGATGCCAGAGCGATAACACCAGAAGCATTCTATTACTGAAGTGGACCGGCAGTGTGCGTGGTGCAGTAAAATTACCGTGTAAACATTTGAAGATGAGGAAAACGCTGAAGGACACGGTCAGGCAGCCCAGTCCCAACACAGCACCCTCCTGCACGGTCAGACGCATGCGGTCCATCTCCGGCCACAGGCTGACCTATAGGAGACCAGGAGAACAGCCAATCAGAACAAGAGTCAGAACGACCGCATCACAGCAGTGGCCAGAGCAGGAAACACAGGACACCCTGTGTGGAAGGGTGTGAATCAGACCCTCTCCTCCAACTGTACTGTAAATAAAAACCTGGGCTGTCGCATGGAAACGCGTTCTATTTCCGCTTTCTGATTTAACTAGCGGCACTGTCCAGATGACAATATGCACTGCCTGTTTAATAACAAGCCAGCAGACTTTCACTCCCACCTGAACCCCCAACTCTGCGTTTGCACAGTGTCGTAGAAGTACGCACATGTATGCATGTAGATATGAAACCTCTCCCTACCCCGCCTCCCACCGCCAGTCGGTCGAGACTCTCTTTAGCTTGCTGGTGTTTCTCCTGCAGCTGTTTCTGTCTCTCCTGCAAACTGGGGCCTGTGACACACACACACACACACAGGGGTATATATACATACATTTCATTTGTGACAAGACTGCCAACTGGAGTCTTTGTTCCCCAGGTGACATTACAGCCAATCATGGTCAACACGTGACGGAAAGCAATATCAACTGTAGACACGATTGATACGGCAAGACACAGCGATGTTGAGAATGGGCCTCAGCTTCACAGCCACCTGCAGGGTATTCTCATACCTGGAGTCATTCTCAGATTGGCAAGGTTTGGACTGACAGCCTTTTCCGATAACCTACGACAGGCCTCTGTGCTTGACCTGGAGGGGGAAAAAGTCATGAAGAAGATGGTAGCTGAAATATAATGAACATACGATTGCACACTATCCACACGACAAATCTAAACTGCAACAAGCACTAAAAACAACAGAAACCTAAACTATCCACGAATTGTATTCAATACAGTCTCGTGTGGCAGTCGCAGGGTTGATTGCTCACGTCATTAGATTCGCCTGGGCCCTTGAAATCAGGGGTGTAACGGGGCGCGTTCGAGGGGTGAGACTGAAGTTCTTCTGCGATGTCCCGTACAGGTTCTCCTTCCCCCCTTTTCTGCTCCGACGTCGACTCAGTTTCATTTCACTTAAAGCCTCCAGTAACCTTTGGGGGGTAATGCCCCCCGCGTCGGAGGCCATCGTTGACGATTCAGTTCGCTATCTCGAGTCTGTGATAATGCAAATTCAACAACAGCAAATAATTTAGCTAAACCACAGAGCGTAGCTATATTGAAAAATGTATCCTATAGTTCAGTTTCAGTGAACCAAAACACGTTGCCGTGAAAGCACCTATAACACAATAGAATATAACTCTCCAAGTCTGAAAATAGATTGTAGATATAAGAAAAGAGATCTAAATTTGGAATTAGAACGAAATCATTCTTATTTATACATTAGTATCAAAGGCTCCTCGGCTAGGTCACCGTTTAGCAATGAACTGTGATAGTTTTACTAGCGAACGACAAAAAGCATTTGAAGACTGTAATCAATACTAGCGAAATAAGTAGCCTATATATCATACACAAATACATTACAACACAATCGCGTGACAAATTATGACATTTCTGATTACCTAGAGTTTATTTTAGCTAGCACCAGTCTGTGTTCAGTTCAATCTTCCAGCGTTTAAATTTGCCTCTGCACAGGCACGATTAGTCGCTGGCAGTGTGGCCCGGACCTATCGTAAACCTGTGTTGATTGATCGCTGAAACGGTGCTCCATTGCTCTAACCTATTTCCGGGAAGTTATTTTTACCAAGCTTTTTACCCAGCATTTGTCGACAGGTGGCGTGCTTTCCGCTTGCAGCAGGGCTTCCTATTGTTCAAATCAAAATACAATTCAAGACATTTTTTCCCAGCATATTTGACAAATAAATACCGCACACTTTATCAGTTTGCCTTCCAAAATCATTCAGTGAATGATTGTGCATAAGGAGTGTTTTTCTAATTGGGCAGGTTTCCAAATGTTATCTTCCCACAGTACAGTATACACATAAACAAAATGACTGTTTGCCAACTAAACGGTTCAAAGTCCTTTTAAAGGTTACCTTAGGACAAAACAGACGGCCTGTTTATGCAAACAGCCACACCAGGCTTAATCTCCATCTGCTGTGTAGAAGACGTACGTTCAGTCAACATTAAATAATGTTTGTATGCATTTTATTAATTATATAAAATGTCAAAAGAGGACACACCCTACAACGGCAATGTATTCCACAAAGATTTTAATTCATTTTTTTATTACAAAAAGACTTACGCATAAAGCGAACAAAACCACAACACAGCTGTACACATATTTGAAGAGAGGTATATAAAATGGCGGTGTAAATTAACATTTTAATGTGCCAGGAGCGGTCTCCTTCAGTCAGAGTCCGGCATGCCCTCCAACCCCAGGACGATGTGGGCGAGTTTGGGGTCATCTCTCCAGTGGATCCTGCAGGCCAGGATCACCCCCTGAGGGAAGGGAAAGAGCGAGGGAGGGGGGAGATCGGTTACAAAAGCAGAAACGCTGTATGACATCATAAACTATCAGAAAACGCTAAATGCAAATACCAGCACAGCACTAAATAGGATCTAAGCACAGTTCATAATAGCTACTCACCAATTTGTACTGCATAATGTATGTATATACAATGCAGTCCATAACAGGCTCCAAAGGCAACCAAAAGCCTAGAATCAAGACTAGATACTGAAAGCTCTTATACCTGCACTAAGGACGTAATTTAGCCGCAGGACATTGTGTGTGCCAGTGTTCAGAATTTAGCCGCAGGACATTGTGTGTGCCAGTGTTCAGTATTTACCCGCAGTACATGTGTGACAGTGTTCAGTATTTACCCGCAGTACGTGTGTGACAGTGTTCAGCATTTACCCGCAGTACGTGTGTGACAGTGTTCAGTATTTACCCGCAGTACGTGTGTGACAGTGTTCAGCATTTACCAGCAGTACGTGTGTGAGTGTTCAGCATTTACCCACAGTACGTGCGTGACAGTGTTCAGTATTTACCCGCAGTACGTGTGTGACAGTGTTCAGCATTTACCCACAGTACGTGCGTGACAGTGTTCAGCATTTACCCGCAGGACATTCTGTGTGACTGCAGTCATTTTCTGGTATTTCTCCAGGACAGACTGAGCTTTCTCCAGGACCTTGCTGTACTTCCCCTCCTCTGGATGCTCCCTCAGCCTCTTCAGCTCCTCAATCTCCTGCATCCTCTCATGAGTGAGCTTCTTCAGTTCTGCACACAAACACAGAGTTCAGCGCCAAAACAAATCCAGTCACCTCATATTCATGGATATAACCTCGAAAGATTTGGACATTCTATTACATGCGAGTTAAATGACCTTTATAATGCATTTTACTGAAAAACAGAAAAGATAGACCCGTACGTTACAGACCTAGACCTAGACCTAGACCTACACCATTGCGATTTTTACTCACCTTTGCAAGGGTGAGTCGAGTGCATGTGTGGCTGTGCATTACCATGAAAATAATCAAGGGCTTGAGAAACATACCAAGCTTCTGTTTCTGCAGCCCAGTGGTCTGTTCCTGAAGTTCACGTGATTGCTGTGAAAACACCAGGTCTTTCAGGAACACACAGTAAAAGACTGCAGGTGAATGTAATAGGGGAAAAAGCACGGTCCATTACAATTACTTTCAATGACTTTGTTATGCTGTAATGTGACATTATTCCAGCAACAGTGTAGCTCAGTCGTAGCAAACTAAGTATTGAAATAGAGCAGAAGCAGAACAGATTAAATCAGTAGAAAGTAAAAGGGTAACTGAAGAGAAGCAGAGTAACAAATGTCAAACAGAGTAGCAAATGTCCTCTCACCTGCTGAAGCTTCATTATCTTTGAGCACAGGTCCTGCGTGTGATTGGTTGATGCCCTCATTGCACTATGACCGAACAGGTAAGGGGGGTTATACAGTGTACAGTATATATGTAGCAGCAACCCCACCACACACACACACACACACACACACACACACACACACACACACACACACACACACACACACACACACACACACACACACACACACACACACACACACACACACACACACACGTTCAGTACTTACTCAGCCTCTACATCACTCTGCTTCAGTTTCTCAGAGATAGCCTCCCAGACCTGCATTCTGCAAAGTACAGGTTATAACATCTACATTACAGTTCTCATCTTAATCTAAATCATAAAATTTAGGAAGTGATACACTACACCAAAAAGAACTGCACCATGAAGTCAACATTAAAGTTCATTATTACAGCTGTGGACCGTAGAAAGGCTTAAGTCATTAGTGATATCAACTAGTGGTTGAACCAATGACCGCCAGCACCAGTGCCAAAGCCACTAGCCAGCCAAAATCCAAAAACACCTGCAACATACCCGAGTAAGTACCCAGAGGTACTGGCCGCACAGGTAACTCTACATGACCTGCTGACGGCACACTCACCTGTGTAAGGCCAGAGTCTTGTTGCAGTGACTGATTTTAGCCTCCTCAATCTCCTTTTCATATTCAGACCTATGGATCACGAACATACATATTTCAGAAACTTGCCATGGTTTTACTGCTTATGGTTATTTTAAACCATTTTAATTCTTTTGGAGGAAGAAAAAAAAAACAGAAACATACTCATCTTTCTCTGCATCTGAATTTTCGCCATGAATTTTACTTTTACCTGATTGGGTGACAGGAGACATGTTTGAAACAATTAATTAGCTTGTCAGTGATTCATGAAAAAGACCTTGGATCTACAGATTGGAGACATGGTTAAACAGGTAGAGCAAAGCCATTATGAATGTGTTCAATGGAAAAGCAGCCTACCGGCTCTGATTTTTGCCATCATTTCAAAGCACTGATTTGACATCTGTTCCTTTATCCTGCAATTCAGATCAAATACACAGCAAATGACTCAATTCACTACTAAACGATAACCAACATCTGCCACTAGTTCAAAGGAGTACCCTTTACAAACACTTTTTTTAGTTACAGCACTGTATAAAAAAAGCATAAAGCAAATATTAACCATTTGAAATATCGTACAATGTACTATGAAGAGCAGTGAACACTTAAACGAAATCAAATCAATATTGATGTGACTACCCTTCACCTTTAGAAATTAATTAATTCTCTTAGGTACACCGTCCATCAGTTCTATAAGAAAAGCAGCTGGTTGGTTGCACCAAACATATTGGAGAACTTTCCGCAGTTGTTCAGCGGACTTTGGCTGTCTTGCTTGCTACTGGCTAGCCAGATAATCCCAGACAGTCTTGATCAAGTTTTTATCTGATCTATTACTTAATGCTATTTTATTTTATTAACGAAATTTTTGGAAATCTCTAATTTGCGGTCTTCTACCTACACACTAACAGATAACAAAACAATACATACAAAAATATCTAAGACCAAAACTTATTTTACCTTAGAATATCCGTGTGCGCATTATTTTTCTTTCCATTCTGAGGTTCGGGCGCATGGCAGCCCATCAATGCCACCTTTTCCAGCGCCAAGGCCACGTCCTGAAGCTCCGCATAGACATCCATGGCGTTGAGCGAAGATCCTGCAAAGCGCAAAAAACTAAAGACGCGGAGAATATCAAGATGCGGTTCGGGCGCTGCACAACAAATGCATCACCATATACATATGGAATGTAATTCCGTACGCGCTAAATCTAGCTAGCTACATGTTACTCCGGTATGCCGTTTGGTTTGCTAGCTAGCTAAATTAACTTAATTAATGAAGCGTAGCTAAACCTGATACCGGCTGTTCCTGAAACTACTGACATGCAGATTGGCAAATCGCTTTTACTGCTGAGGAAAACTGGCAGATTAACTACCAGGTTACACTGCCTGGTTAGGAAACTAGAAAGAAATATATAAAAATGTAGCTAGCTCATTAGTGTCCACAACAAGCTAGTAAGCATTAGCGAACAATCCAACTGGTAAATTCTAATAGCTGAATAAATAATTTCATTAACTATAGCTCAAATATGTTTATTACCTTTCCACAACACTAAATAAGTCAGATGTTTTTTTTCGGAACACAAATGTTAACTTTTCTGGCTTCAAGTCCACTCTCCTGATCGTTCCACAATATGGGCGGTCTGTTTATGTCACTGGCCAAACTTGATAGGCTGGGGAATGGTATCAGTTAAACGTAATAAAATAGCTATATTTTAATTGGTCAAGATTACGTCAATTGTTGGTCAAGGCTTTTTCTGTTCGATGATAGGCCCTCGCTGCAAACTGAATCTGCCGCCCGGAAATTGTCACTTGTCATATGATCAGCCAATGACAGGGAGGACAGCCAGGTTTTATGATCTTTGTATTCGCAGCGATATTAAAGGCAGAGAGTCAGATCCGCATTTGCTTTCAGTTTGGGGGACACTGGGCAATCGTTGTTAAAGTGGCTAATAACGAACTCCTTTTCTGTTTTCTATCACCCTTTACATTTGGATGACAGCTCGGGACATTCAGAGATGTCAGGTGAAGGATGCTGATGTTTTATGTCTTAGCTATAATGCATTACTGCTTTCTAAATGACAAAGGTTATCTGCATGACGTGCCTAGAAGCTTCTACACGACATCTTCAAGTATTAGAAAGTAGGACTGCGTTTCAGTCATATTTTCTAGACATATATTTTCCGATTGACATAATTGGTACAGGTAAGATCAATTTTGGCTTTTGTGAGTGTGCAGTCTTATTCTCCTGGCATTCCCTGCACGAATAATAAATGTGTCGACTGCCAGGTACGCCCGGTAATGGTAATGTGCAGAATACTAATGTGTTGCTAGCTAGGTACTGGCAGCCAGCTCCTTTAAAGATGCTAAAATAATGCCAAAACCGTTTAACAAACAAAGATAATAATAACAGCACCACCTTCTGTCCAGGAATAATAAACAACTGAGGGGAGTAACCCGGAATAAGAAGTCTGAGGTCGCCATGGGGAGTAAAGTCAGTGGCAAGATGGCCGCCGCCGGTAGGGTCGTTCAGGTAAATGTGTGACTGAAAGCAGCCAAATTCTTCATGTGCCATCTGTCAAACTGTATTTAATGTTTCAGTGGGAATTTTATGACTGAATAAATCACCAGGCGTTATAATTTGCTTAAATGTTGCCCTGACATGCGCGAAATGTGTAATGTCCTTGTACGTTGGGTTACAGCCATCCCACAAACCGCTAGCTAGCTAGCTAGAGTACTACCCTGCTAGTTGAATTGAGGTAGGGTACCTCTATTGGCAATTTATAGTCAATGATTACATTCTTCCTGTTTTGAATGGGACACAAAGGACGTACGGTAACTAGTCAGCTAGCTAATATATTTCCTGATCTAAACTTTATGCCAACTGGTGTCTGCTGTGTAGACTTACTTGTGATAGCTAAGTTAAGTTGCATTTAATGCCATTAACAGTGGATGATCACGAAATTGTAAACATTGTAGTCTGATTTGGAGGGTTGCCACTGGTAAACGAGCAAACTGAGCCAACTGTTAGCAAGGTTTGGGCTATAAGGTAAAACCTGACCCTACTAAGAATGATTGATGGTCCCCTTTGAACTCGCTAGTCAGCATAAGTATAACTGACCAGCTGGTTTGTTTGTTTTGTAAGGTAACTTGCACTTTGAAATCTAGAGTAAACGAATTAGCTACGCTACAGTAACGTTAGACACCGGTTTCCTCATCTGTATTTAAACTGATTTTTTTGGCAACCAAAAATGCTGGTAGATGATATTTGGTTTGCTGCAGGCGACAAAATGGAAAGTGTTTAAAGACCATGCTTTTGTGACCAACCCCCACCACCTTTCTTTGAGGTTTGAATGTTGAATATTGTCTTTCCTTAAATCCTATTTACAGGTCGTACGGCCTCATGCTCCATTGATAAAATTCCCGAATCGAAAGGATATACCAAGGCCAAATGGTAAGTCTGCGTCTTAACTGTAAACATTACACATTTACTCAGCTGTAGCCCACAAATGTTTGCTTCATATCTTCGTATCTAAGATTGTGTGTCTTGTGGTTGCAAACAAGGGTATTTGCCGAGGAATTTTCTGTTTGGGGGAAAAAGGCGTCCAATCAGTGACTTACATGAAGCACTTGATTGTTGAAAGTCACTGGAAACGTTCCAATCACTGGAAACGTTCCCTGACATTCCAACCCATTACATGCTACTTGAAGGAACTAGGAACTAGGAGCAAGGAGCTAGGATTATTGAGCAAGGAACCACAAGCGCATCCTTTGTGGAGGTTTTATTTCTTTTCTTTTTTTTAAGCGTGTTGTATAAATGATCCATCTGTGGATTATTACTTCTCATCTGCCACCCCTGTAACTCACATGGCATCAACCTGCTTCAAAGAGAAAGGACAATCCGTTTGCCTTATGCATGTTTCCTTGATTCTTCCGCCCTCGTGTCAGTTTCTCGCTTCCTTGTGAGCTAGGAGCGACGAAAGGAAGCAAGGAAGTAAAAATAAGTGATTGGAAAGAGCCCACTGAAACCCTGGAGGCACTGCAGGCCTCAAGGACTGGAATAAAACCTGTAGCACAGCACCCCCTATGGGACTGGAGTTGAACCTGCAGCCCCTCTAGACTTACAGGGTCTTTGTTTTGGTTCCAGTCCAAGAGATTTTGAAAACGGTGACTGCCTGCCTAGCAGAAACACCCCCCCTGGTGCAGACCCCTGTACCGCCACCCCCGCCCTCTTCAGCAGCCAGGCCCCCGGTGACACTCACCCGTCTCCCTGGCAACCCGGACACGGTCGCCGCGGTGACGGACTTCCCCCAGAGGTACCGCAGGAGGCTCATGACCCTGGAGGAGATGGACTACATCCAGGTGGGTGCCACATCCGAATATGGAAACCAGAGGGGCTCCGTGAATGCGTGGGGTATATTTTTTGCACTTGCTTTCGTTCAAAATACGCCCCTTGCTGAATCTACCCTGCTCTGATTAGTCAGTCTGATACCAGCAGGAGGGGAAAACGTTTCCAACCATTTTTTATTATTGCCCTTACAGTGCTAAGTCAATTTCCATTGGTCTCTTCTGAATTGACAGTTCTTTGGCATTTCCATGCTGATGGTTGATAACATGCTTTTGCATGCTTGCTACCTCATTTTTATACTCTAGTGAAACAGGAAGTGATGGAATAACACTATAATTCCTTTAGACCGTGATTAACAAAGATTTTATTGCCATTTTTTAACCTTTTATTGACAATAATTGTCAGGGGTGCCAATAATTCTGGAGCCCACTGAAGGTATTCTAAATGCAAAACGAATTTGGCGAGTTGTGACGTACTCGCTCTTGCCAATGTGGCTGAACAAAAACATGGGAGTCCTTTGTGACATTTTATACAATAAAGACATAAATGAACCACAACTACAAATGTAAAACACACAGACATCATTTTCTAACTATAATACTGCAGCATTCAATTCCCCATAGTATTTGCATTCTTAACCCCCTGAAATAACCCCTGAAAAGATTGCTTGCTTTAACCTTCTAGTCCAGGGGTGTCAAAGTCCAGTCCTGGAGGGCCGCAGAGTTGTTTGTGGTTTTCTTTCAATGAGCAGCCAATTAAGGCCTTGAGAACAAGGTGTATGGACTCTTTAGCCAATGAAAGACTTTGAAATGTATCTCTCATGCTGAAACACACCAAAAACCAGCAGACACTGCGGCCCTCCAGGACTGGAGTTTGACACCCCTGATCTAGTCAATTGCTATCCTAGAAGGTAAACAGCCTGACAGGAACAGACGCACAGCCACACACAGGGCACATAATCAATCACCTACATCTTTCTTTCAAATTGGCCGGCTATAAAGCATGTGAAAGCGAACGATTCTGATGGCAAAGTTGTGATGTATTCCTGACACGGAGAAAAGGAACGACTCCATGTCAGTTGAAAGCAGGTTCTGATTTCAGCCTTGCTGCAGTAACCTCACATTCTGCTCCTGGAAGCCTGGAGTGTGTGCTGAATTTTGTTCTAACAAACTAAGCTCCACTTGTTTAATTTGACTGATTGCTGAATTACCTGTAAACCTTTCCCTGGCCATTTCCTAAAGTATGCTGCAGTAAAACATGTCTTGAGTACTGTTTCTGTGCTGCAAAAGCACATCAATTTAATCACTCACAGAAACTGTGACTGTATCTAGCAGAGAGTATGGGGACATTATCATGAAGATTCTTGCTTCAGTTCCTGTAATGACACTGCCTTGTAATAGCAGCATATTTTAAATTATGGTGATTTTTATATGTTGCTTATTTTTTATTACTACTGTTGTTGTTTGCCCCCTTACTGCTTTCAGTCTATCTTGGCTTCGTCTCACTTGTAAAAGAGGCGTTTTTGGCTTGTCAGATAAAGGTTAAAATTGAGGACATCTCATATACTGTATAATTGGAATAGATTGTGTTATGTACAAAAGGACTGTAAAAACGAGCAGTAATCTCATTGTGTTTGTCTTTGCTCCACAGCGTGGCGGGCCTGAATGAGACAGAGTTCCTGTGTAAATCTACCAAAGTCCTTATCTGTGGATATTGCTTTGTGTCTCCGCTTTGTGTGGGGAGTGCAACCTATCGTTGCGGGCACACTGCCTTGTATATTATGACTTAATATAAATACAATTATTTAATTACTGGGGGACATTTATACACAGTTTATTTTTAAAGGTGTTGATTGTGGTGTAACTTTCCCCCCCTCTTCTGAATGCTTCCATGTTTGTCGCTTCATTGTTTGCCCGCAGAGTTCTTAAAGGAACAGGGAACTGTCTCTTACTGAAAGCAGAGAATACGTTATGTTATTTTGCGGTTGCTTTGAGCCCTCTGTTGGTTGGAGCTTAAAGGGGATGGATGGTGTTCTCTGTAACCCACACAGTAATGCATTCTCTTTCCTGTAGTAAAAAAAAAAAAGTCAGGGTTGTAGAATTGCCATTTCCCAACACCGTGCCCTATGACCTATGACCTCCAGGGAGGCACAGGCATATATCATTACACCACATATATGCTGCTGCTTTGCATAGTGTTACACCATTTCTGCACATTTTGAGAGACGCTAAGAGTAGGCTGAGAGACAGGAACTGAACCCAGGCTGATTATACTGACAGCCACTTGCTGTTCTACAGCTGGCTGCTTGGGGTAAAGGTTTGTCTAGCCCCAGAAAGACATTTTACATTTTAGACTAGCTACATGAGTACTGTCATACAAGTATTGAGCACAGAGCTAATGCAAAACTAATTTGTGGGTTTTATTGTTTTTTTTTTTTGGGTGGGGTTGGAATTTTTCATGAATAAAACAAAAATCTATAAATTAATGAGTGTGAAATGTGTTTATTTTTATGAATTCGTTTTTTAAAACTGGTTTAACACTGAAAAGGCTTCAAGCTATCAAAATCAATTCAATTATTTGTATAGCACTTTAAACAACCTACAGGCCACACACACTACTCCAGGAGTATTATACACCCTGTAGGTAACACACAGTACTACAGGAGAACCAGGGTATTTTACACCCTGTACACAGTATTCCAGGATGTCCAGTGACAATTTACAGCCTACAGGTCACACACAGTACTACAGGAGAACCAGTGACTATTTTACACCCTGTATGCCACACACAATACTACTGGAGAGCCAGTGAGTATTTTACATGGGCAGATATACATGTTTTCACATGTAATCCCAGCTGCTCTGTCCTTGTTTGGAAAATGTATACATCTGCGTGGCCAGCAAAGCAATCTACACCGCCACCATTTTGATTGTACTTTACACTCATTTTTGTATTTTTTTTTAACAAAAAACATTTTTGTGTATTTCCGCCCGTTTCTGTGCGTTCTCTGCTTCCGTTGTCACCCCATGCCCAAAAATGTTTTCAGGGCATGGTGACTCGTGCCGTACAGGTCCCCTCTGTGGGGAGGGGGGGGAGTCACCGTTCCTCGTCCAGAGCCGGCAGGAAGTCGGCAACCGTGTCCACCACATAGTCAGGCACACAGGCCGCCCCCTGGGGGTCTGTGCTGTCCCTGTACCCCAGCGCCTGCTGCAGCGTAGACACCCCCGTCAGCGCGAGCACCGTGTCGACGCCGCAGCTCCGCCCGAACAGCACGTCCGTCTCCAGCCGGTCGCCCACCATGAGGGTGCGGGCGGGGTCCACCCCGAACCGGCTGACGATGCACTGGAACATGAAGCGGCTGGGCTTGCCGATGACCGTGGCCTTGCGCTCCGCCGCCGTCTCCAGGGCCGCCGCCAGGCTTCCGGAACCTGCCGCACAGGAGAGGAGGGGCCAGTCACGGCGTCAAAAACGGCAGGTGTGAGTATACGGAGAGATTGCTATGGGGTGTTCTCCTTAGATCCTGGCTCCTAAAGTTTTACTCCACACACAAGCACGTACATATGAGCACACAGCCACAATAAGCCATGACTTTAGTTCAGCCTAGCTTAGCTTCAATACTAATGAAGCTTGGCAGGCCTGGGCTTCAGCCGTTTAACCCTTTCAGTCCCAAGAGGTCCATATGACACTCTCGACCTTATACCTTTTAAACCAAATATAAACAAACAAAACAAAATGACTGCTATACTATTGTTTTGAGCCCCTATTAAAAACCCTACGAAATTCTCAACTTTTCAAAATTCTCAACCAAAGCCAATACCCCAGGGGTTTGGGTGGAGCCACACATTGGGATTGGGACTAAAAGTGTTTTAACATGATGGGTATTGCTTCTGGAAAATGTCTGAGTGGTAATACTTTTAATCCAAACGGCTTGTTTAGCGATCTACACTCTTGAGGTAGTCCAGTGCATAAATGCACAACCTGTGTTCACTCTGCACTGCCTATATAAAGAATGCCGTTACAGTTTTCTGCCAATCATTAAATTAGCAACGTTTTCAGCTGTAGCAACAGTGCTGTGGTATCCGTACTCTGACACATGGAGGAAGCTCCATTTATCTGCCGATATCGCCATTATGTAATACAGTACAATTTAGTCTTGAGGTGACAACCGCGTTAATCATTGCAAGACAAGTGCTTAATGCAAAACGGACCAACCTGGTGACACTCTGCCACGTGGACGAGGGTGCCAGGGGTCCCCATCAGTAGCCAGAAACAGACAGTTTGGATCCCGCAGGTAGCAGCAGGCTTTCGCCAGTTTAAGAAAATTCAGTTTGTCGTCATACCCAACCAGGACCGCCTTAACGTCTGAGTCTAAGGGGCAGTCGTATATGGTCGCGCCGGGAACATCGGGTTCTCTCCCCACGACTGGCACGCCAGCTTCGTACAGCTCAGTGTATACTCCGTCGCTGCCGATGACATAAACCTTGCCTTGTACCTTGGCCATGTCTCGCAGGTAAATCGCCGAACAGTAAGCCGAGCTCACGACGTCGCTTTGGACGACATCACAGAAACCCAGTCGCGAAAACTTGCTCAAATAGCTATCCCTCGATCGGGTGCAATTGTTCGTAACGAAGAAAACGCTTTTGCCACGTTTCTTCAACAAACTCACCACCTCCGGCGCACCAGCTACCGCTTTGTCGCCATTCCAAATCACCCCGTCGCAATCGAAAAGCACGCAGTGTTTTGTATGAAGGAGATCTTTTAAATGGGTTCCCAAGAGCCTTCGACAACCTAGGCTTCTCGTAGCGCCTGCCATCTCGCAGCGCCTTCCCTGACTGGCAACCCGTCTCTCAACGTCTCTCCCTGTAAACCAGGGGAAATTACTTCACTGGGTTAAACAAATTGATAATATATGCCCTATTTGTAAATGACAAGTCCAGCTATAAAGGATGATATGACCACTACTCCCACTTCAACAATAAGCCTTCGCCGAACATTAATCGCCACGCCCCCATATTTCACTGACATAGGAGCCGATCCACGCCTCCTCACCACGCTGATCCAATGAAACAGCGGCGCACGCCCTGTCATTCAACTCGGTTACCAAGCGTAGAGCAAAGCACTGTTGTAGCCGTTTTGGGAGCCCGATACGTTGGTTAAGGCACGACACAACTATGTATCAAAGCATTAAAGGGAATTAACACATTTTTGATACAATTGATCAAAAATACGTCATCCTATCAATCACAGCATGTTTCGATTCCAGGAACCCACAGTGCCTGTCCAGCAAATCCAGCCTCGACTTAAACTGTCAAAGCAAAAAAATGTGCCAGCTCCTCAAAGGAAATATATAAAAGCACTTAGCACCTCTATATGTACATGTAGAAGATATAGTGAGCACCACATTCACTAGGTTCTGTACTCTAGCACGTTGAGTTTGAAAGGATCCAATACCAGTTGTAGTATTTGGTCACATATCCTTCACATGCAATGACTGTTTGAAGCCTGCAACAGACAAGACATCACCAAATGCTGGGTATCTTCCCTGGTGATGCTCTGCCAGGCCTGCACCGCAACCATCTTCAGTCCCTGCCCTTTTGCCTTCTGTCTCCTCCTCCCTGTTCAATTGGATTCAGATCTGGCAATTGACTCGGCCAGTCAAGGATATTCCACTTTTTGGCCGTCAAAAACCCCTTTGTTGCTCCAGCAGTATGTTTCAGGTCATTGTATTGTTGCCTAATAAAATATTTCTGTTGACTTCATTGTTCTAATTCTGTCTGCAGTCGTGTCATCGATGCAGACAAGTGAGCCCGTTCCACTGGCAGCCATACAGGCCCAAGCCATAACGCCCCCTCCACCATGTTTCACAGATAAGGGGAATTGCTGACAGTCTGCATTTCAACCTCATTGAGTTTGAAAGGATACAACGACAAAGTGCTAGAGTACAGAACCAAAAAAAAATCACAAAAAGTGTCACTGTCCAATTAATTATGGTGCTCAATACATTTATGACATGCTGTCATAATCCATTAAATGCACCTGTTCACCAATCTAGGCACAGACCTTAGTACTGAAATCCCTTGATATTGAGAATACTACACTCAGTTGCCCCCGCCCATTCAGTCAAAGCCCCAGTGGCTTAGCATTGATGACCATTCATTTTCATGGTCAGGTGCCCAGAATGCTGTAGCTACAAGTATAAATATTTAAATTATTTTAAATGTAATAGCCATTTTTCAATTAAATTAGGGAAAAAATGAAGTTGAAATATTTGTGTAAATGTTTAAACAGTGCAAAAGAAGAGCAGGAATACTCACAATATTTCCAGGTTTATTTCTGGATCTGTACACCGGGTATTAAAGAAGAACAAAATACAAAATCCTCAACAAAACCAAAACAATTCAGTTTATATACAAATATTTATAAACAATAAAGATTTCCTCTTTAACATTTCAGATATTAAATGCTGCTCTGATTGTCTATTTCTGGCTATATAAATGTATGTTTTACTCAAAAAGAAAGATTATTTTTCAAATGAACAGAAAACATTTCAACTGCAGTGGCGGTTAAGTTTTCCTTTCATCTCGAAAACAAAATACAGAAAAAGAGAAATTAATATGCTTAAAAAAAGAAAGAAAAAAGAAAGAAACTCAATCCCACATTGAGTGAAGATTTCTTTAAAAGGTCACATTTAAGATACATTTTCTGGGGTTGGTTTAAAATACAGGTACTCTCCTAAAGATTGGTTTCATTAGGTTACATTCTGAGCATTTCTTTTTTTCTATTACACTTTTGTACAAACTTTGGATAAAATAAATAGGCTATCGCTGAATCACTACGTTTATTCGTCAGTCAGAGCTGAAACTTGGACAGCTCGATAGTCCACCTTCCTGCATTACCCCACACACTGGGGCTGTAACATACATCCTTCAGATTTACCCTGCAGCCAGGGGCTGTGTTACGGACAGTTTAACAACAATTTAGGGAAAAAAATTAAAACAAATTACAACAGGAAGCCAGTCAGGGAAACACAATAAATAAGACCACTGCTGCAGACAGTGCAGGACATCTAGCTGTGAAGCAAGCAGTGCGATTATTTCAGTGTGTAGTCACAAAGCAACTAGAGCAATAGTGCTTATCCAGGAACAAGTCTCTTCCCAAGTCCATATTCCTAATCCATTTTGAGTAGAAAGGCAAAACTGATCCCAGATCAGCACTTTGAGCACAAGCCCCAGTGCCACAGTATCTCTCACTGGACACATTTGCATGGCATAAGTGGTCCCACACGTGACTGCAAACCTTGCATTGGACCCAATAGTGTTTACTGTTCAAACGGTTACAGGATTACAAACAATGTAGACTCCACGCACAGCAACTAGGCCTCGAGAAAACCACGACCGCCAAAAATCGCCATACATCTTCCAAAGTACTGATCTAGGGTCAGTCCTGCCTTTTTTGCTATGGTAGTTAGGATATGGACAAAAGACTGATCCTAGATCAGCCCTTCGACTACAAAACACTATGTAAATGGGCCCTGGGAAAGGAAATAATCAGAAGAGTGCTTCCCCCGGTGGAGAGCCATCTGACCTGCACTTCTGCAACAACCTTTTTACGCCCACACCAGTCTCACTGGCACCCACCCACAAAGCAGCATACAGGCTGTATCTCACCAAATAAAATCAAATAAAATGCAAATAAAAAAAAAAAATCAGACTTTAAAATCCAAAACAAAAACAGAACAATCGCTTAATACTTAGGTAGGTAAAGCCGTGTTTAGTGGTTTGCCTCAGTGAAAAGTCCCATCTAGCATGCATGGATAAATGGTCTTCTGCTGTAGACAATAACAATAAAATAAAGTCAAACCGTCTGTCTGTACATATTTACAAATTATTGCCTTATATTAACAAGGAATTTCAAACAAAATCTTTGAACAGAAATTCACAAGTTTATGAGGTCAAATACTTAAATTTTCAAGACTACCTGATGATTATATACAAATGCAACTCAGCGACCGCCTGACTATTTTGGGGGGGGGACAAAGCAACCTGCCACAGTGAACACACCACTGACCTCACCAGCATCTCCATAGAAATAGAATTACTAGCATGGTTACGAAAAAAAACCAAAAAAAAACCCAACAAATCAATTTACATAAGTGCTGGAGGACCACATCGGATTGGATCTAATCCATATATTAATATTCAAATGAAACGCTTTTCACGTACCATAGAGGCTTGCTATTACACTAGTACATTAAGTAACTCTCGCATATACATCGTTTCGGAAAGACATTCTGGAGAAGGGTAGTCTGGACGAGCTAATGAAATCGAGCTCCACCGATATAGTAATTCTACAGCTATGCTGACGTTCAGCAGTTCCTCTAGTCTCTTGGCAGGGTTAGTCTGGCTTCAGGTCCCATCTCCGAATGCATAGATAAAGGGAGTAAACATGAATACTGCATAAATTAAACTGCCAATGGTCCCTTCTCTGCCTCGCTTTTCTCTCTCCTCCAAAGACGCTGACATAAGACAATACCCACAATGCCCTGTTTCTCAACTGGAATCGTTCAACAGGAAAACCACTAGAGACCCGAACAGGTCTGCAGTACTGTGACGTGGGACTGGCGTTTGCGTGAGTCGTACCGTGAGGTGGGATTGGTCTGTCTGTAGTTACGCGGTACGGGATTGGGGTTTGTGCCTGTAGTACCGTGACGCAGGATTGGTGTTCTGCAGTGCCGCGATGCGGGTTCGGTGTTCCCGCCTGCAGTAACGTGCCACGAGATTGGCGTGTCTCTGCACTGCGGTCACGCCGGATTGGCGTTTGTGTCTGTAGTACCGCGACGCAGGATTGGTGTTCAGGACGCTGTTGTGATTCAATGCCAGCAAGGAGCTGGGGCTGCATTTTCACGGCTATGTACAGGTGTACGTTTAGAGTCAAATAACATCCCTGTCCCCAAAAACACAAAACAAAAAAAACAAAAAACAAAATTAATGGGGACCCACTGGAATAGACATGCAAATGGCTCAGTTTGGACACTCAAAATAGTCTTATTCACACAAGCCTCTGAGAAATGTAAAACGTGCCCATTGGTTTTTTAGCAAAGTTGTTCGACTGTACAAGTTCCTACAAAAAAAGGCAACACAATTTACTTACAAGACTAAGGCTAAAGTTGTGATGACCTTGGCGCAGTCCACTATGCTTCTTTGCAATAAATACACACCTAGCTATCCACAAACCAGCACACGTTCACCGACACCGTTTCTCAGACACTTTAAACAAATTAATTACGCACAATATTTCAGTCACGGAGAAACTTCAAAAGCAAAAAAGCAACTTCGAGAGAGAGAAAAAAAAAAAAAAAAAAAAAGGTTACTGCGGTAGTTATGGTATCAACATTTGCACTGTTTTCAGGGAAGAACATTTTTGGGGAAAAGCTGTCAAAACCATCTGACCATGATGGTTACATTCTTGCAGGGACCTCATTTATAATTTTGGTCCATTTCTACAATGCGGTGTAAAGCTGTGATCGTGAGTGACTGGGTGACTCTGAAGAGTCAATCAAAAAGACCTGCACCTTAAATTAGGCCCACTTAGGCCCAAGGTCCACTGGATCTGCCATGTCTGTCACTAATAGTAGAAGATCTCTGATGTTACTAAATCATTTCTTTACATTAGGCTGCGCCAGATTTAGATGATTACCTTACGCCCATACAAATAGACAGTGAATGTTCTAGATCCACAACTCAATCACGGAACTTCAACTTCGTTCGCGTGAGATAGTAAAATGTGCCACTTGTGGACCGAGGCCTCCCACAGAGCCCAGGGATGCGGTTCTGTGGTCCTTCTCTCCCCCGAACAGAGAAATACCGTTAACTGGGACACCTCCATGGCCCCAAGTGCTCGGTCACCTCCTACACAGGAAGTTTCTGCAGGCCCGGGTGTACAGGTTCAACAGAGACACCTGAGCCCTCTTACAAAATGCTACAAGAGCCAGAGTCTGGCACAGCCAACCAGCTACCGTACCTGCAAACTCTCACCTTCCACAGTACCACTCAAAACAATGACAGACAAAGCCACACACAGGAAAGGGGGCGGGGAGGAGGCGTTTCCATTGGCCGTTCAGCGCAGAAAAAAGCTGTCATTGGTGTAAAGATGTGGCGGGGACCTCCTCCTCTGCGTGTCCCAGACGACAGACCGTCCACATTTAAAAACTGAAAAAATAAAAACCCAAAATGGCTATATTTTTCTCTTGAGAAATCAAGATATTAAGTTCTATACGATAAAAGACATCACTGATGTCATAGTAAAAAAAATATTTATATATATTTATATATATATACACGTTTACTCAAAATAAAAGTCGAGGCGTTTTTTTTTTTTTTTCTTCCAGTGAGTAAAGGGCGCGTCACTCGGCCTGCAGGGCGGCGTGCTGCTGGTGTAAGGAGCGGAAGCCGTTGGCCTCGCTGCCGAAGTCCGAGACGGAGACCGCCATTTTGGTGCCGGCCAGGCGGTGGGCGTGGCCGCGGGGCTGGAAGTCCACGCCCAGGTCCGTGACCGACACGTCGTTGGCGAAGGGCTCGGACAGGCCCATCTTCAGTCTGCGCGGGGGAGGCCGCTCGCGGGCCTTGCCCCCCCGCGGGTCCGCGTGGTAGAAGCCGGCGTCCAGCATGTTTAGGCAGTTGCCGTCGCCGTTGGGGGCGAAGCCCAGAGACTCCTCCCGGCCCAGCGCCCCCTGGTGGTGTAAGCTCTCCAGCGGGGCGTATCCGAAGGCATCACCAGGGCTACACACCGTGGCCACGCCGCTGCTCAGAGCTGAGGGAGAAACATCATTATAGCGGCCATCTTTATTTTCTATAGCCTTCATCAGCATTTTCTAGTTGAAGAGTTGCAATACTACACTACAATGGTTGTCAGGTGCAGGCAGGCGGGTGGAATACAATCATTGTTGTAGTTTCAATTAAGCAATCTGTTAGCAACTTAACAGCATAACATTTTTAGATATTAACAGATGTAATTTAATCCGTAGAACAGAACGTGAAACTAATTTAAGCTTACGTCAACCACAGACCTTATTTTCAGCAGAAATCAAAATCCCTACGGGAAAAAAGCATGGGTAATCTGCCGAGGGAACCCAAGGCGGAGGAAACGGTCGTGTTGGCCTACAAAAAGACGTCAAAGTAACGCTCTATTGACATTATGATTCTTGTCATTTCTAAGAGTCCAAGAACAGCTGTGCTGATTATTTTATTTCTCCTGTTCGTTTAAGCCATTTGGTTATTGTTGACCATGCTCTGCTCTGACCCAGTAATCATCATATTCTCATTCTTATAGCAGTCATTATCATAAATATTACCTTTTCATTTTAGTGGAATGGTAGCGTTAAATATTGAGCCCTGTATAGCAGAACTGTACTTCTACCAAGCACGTTTATGAACAGAGTGCAGAATGTGGGGCTTGGGTGGACCCTGACCCCTGACCCCTGACCCCTGACCCCTGACCCCTGACCCCTGACTCACCAGTGAGGTCGCTGGCGGTGATGGAGTTCAGTAAGCTGAGCTGCTGGTCTGCGCTGGGTTCCATCCGACCCCCAACCCCGCCCGGGCACACTGACCCCGCCCCATCCACAGCCAGGCCTTCTGCCTCGTCCACCAGCCTGTCCATCAAGTCCCTGAGGGGGCGGGACCAACACAGATACAGGAAGTGTTCGTTACAGCCCGCAGCTGTCCCTCTCCGGACGAGGGGGTTAGGGAGTGGCACACTTACTTACTATATTACACATAGTACTTCTGCCTTAAAGCATGGTTAACAACTACACTACCCAAAAGCTCTATACACAGAACAGTCGTCAGCTGAAACTATCAAAATAAATAAATAAATAAAAGAACATTAAACAACTACATTCTAGGAGCTGAACTGAAAAGAAAATCCACATAAAGTCCAGACCAAATGGGTCTGAACACAGGCGAGTGTCGCAGGGGCACAAGGCCACGCCCAGCTGATGGGGGTTGGGGGGGTTGGGGCCGGTAAAAGCAGTCACTCACGTCACTCCGGGGTAGCAGCTGTACTTCTTCTTCCCAAACCGGGTCTGCTGCACGAAGTAGTCGAAGCGCTCCGACTTCTTCCACATGTAGTAGAAGGCCACGCACTCGGCCACAGAGCGGGTTCGCACCTGAAAAACACACGGCAGGAGAAACGGGTCACTTCCTGTAGAGAAATGGGTCACTTCCTGTACAGACACAGACCCTGCCCAGCTAAAAAGGCACACACAACATTCTCTCAGGGGAGTTATTATTGGTAAAACACTAATAAAGAATTGTATTAATACAGCACTTTTGTCAAAGTATTTTTCAACAGATAAGAGCAGGAAAGTAAAAACGGCGACACAGATTAGCAAGTAAAAGAGCCCCCCTAGTGTGGCACCCCTGTCCTACTGCAGGCCTCACCTTGTGTTTCTGTATGAGGTGAAAGTTTTTGTCGTAGATCTGGAGTGCGTGCTCAAAGTTTCGGCACTCTTCCTCGGTCCAAGGAAGCCTCTCTTCTGGAAGGAAAGAATAAATGAGTTTGTGTTTCTCCACAGGAGGAATGGACGGCGGGCTCACTCCATCAGCATAACGTGCACTCACCCTTTGAAGACTTAGCGTTGCTGCGATATCTTTCAAGTGCATCGTGGGTATTGTAGTTAGACTTCATGAGCTCGTACAGCGCCTGCAGGACAGACACAAACATTGACGTGAATACATGCTTCCATAGTTAAAGAAGGCGAAAGCGTATGAGAGAGAGGGATAGAACGAGGGAGGGAGAGCCGGAGAGAGGGAGCGAGGGAGACGGAAAGAGGGAACCCCGGTGTTGGGACGTACCTGCTCGTGGTCCCGTACGTGTACTCCCGCTGTGGCACCAGTGCTCTTCCCCTCTGGCCTCAGTGTGGCCTCCCACAGGAAGTCCCGCACTTTACCTTCTGCCAAAACGCCAGGCTTCCACAGCAACTGGTCTTCATCCTCATACACTGCAACACCACCCCAGGGCATTACAATAACATTACAGTCACTATACACTAATGTTAAACCGATACACTGACATTACACTCACATTAGAATAGCTATACACTGACATTCACCAACCTAACAGTAACATTACATAAACTACACTCTAACGTTACAATAACATTAGAGTACCTATACACTGACATTACAATAACATCACAGAAACTATACACTAACATTACAGTAACTATACACTGACATTACAATAAAGACACTAACATTTCACTGATGAAACATTAACATTACCCACACCATACAGGACTTGCATCAACGTTACTCCATCACACAGGTATTACAACATACAAGACATTACAGCAACGTTAAACAACTGCACAGGTATGTTGCCCCACACACTCACCCTTTTCATTATCGCCGTAGTGACAGATGTGAGTTGGAACTTCAGCCTGGTACTGAGACCCCACCATTATCTCCTGCCGAGAGAGACACAGAAACACGATTAGGGCCAGTTCCTCTGCGGCCGGGGGGGGGGGGGCGAGCTGGGCCGCAACAAGAGGGACTTGCCTTTCTGGAATCTTCCGGGCTCACCCCATCCTCTTCCCCTTCAGACTCCTTGTCCCCGTCGTAAATAGTGCTGGCTGAAACCATGACAACAAAACACAGTGAGAACACAGAAGCATTTGTTCAAGGTACGGCAGCCCTTTCGGTCTCGATACGGACGCAGCCTGTACGCCTTCAACATCTGTATTTTAGTTCTTGGCTAGGTCAGTTAACTTGCACGGGACTTTTAGTGACGTTACCCCTAAACGCACTGGTCTGGGAAAGTATTGTATTGTATTTTTGTTAACAACAGGCAAACAAGTATTGCTTATATTACTGAAATGAATGCTGAGTTTCTCTGCAGAAGAGAGTCTTGCTGAATGTAATGTCATGGAGACCGAGAGGGAGGTTCCTGGATTGGAGCAGATCCGCGGCCGGGACACTGGCAGACAGAGCGGGGCACAGAGGTAGGGGGTAAACGAGCCACGATTGGGCCGTTAAGAGCTGTACCCACTGCAGGACTTACATCTGAGGGTGCGAGGGAAGAAGTCAGTGGCCTCGTGGGACGTGACAGAGGGGGTGAGGTCATCTGCCGAAGACTGTGCCTCTTCCTCGTAGTCTCCTGAGAGCAAGTCTTTCGCTATTTCCTCCTGAGGATGAGGTTATACATTAGACACACACACACACACACACACACACACACATCAGATGAGTGCGTTTGCACACACATGCATCGTAACACACACACACATCGGACGAGTGTGCTTGCACACACGCATAGTAACACACACACACACACACACACGCACACACACAAAGCAGACGAGTGCATGTGCGCACACCCACACATACATATACACACACACACACACACACACACACACACACACACACACACACATCCCCACACACATACACCCACACACGCACACACGCACACACGCACACACCCACACACGCACACACCCACACACGCACACACCCACACACGCACACACGCATACACGCATACATACACACACACATACACACACGCACGCACGCACACATACGCACGCACGCACACATACGCACGCACGCACACATACACATACGCATACGCATACGCATACGCATGCGCACGCGCACGCGCACGCGCACGCGCACACGCACACGCACACGCACACGCACACGCACACGCACACGCACACGCACACGCACACACACACACACACACACACAGACGCACGCACGCACACACATACATACACGTACACGCACATGCGCGCGCGCACACACACACACACACACACACACACGCGCACACACACACACGCACACACGCGCGCGCGCACACACACACACACACACACACACACACACACACACACACACACACACACACGCACACACGCACACACGCGCACACGCGCACACACACATACCCACACACACACACACACCTTGTCTAAGGTCATGTCGGGCAGCTCGTCGGGCAGTTCCCCTGATGACTCGTCCATACTGGACGCGGCCGCGGTGCTGACCGACGCCTCGTAGCGGTAAATCGCCAACAGCTCCTCCAAAGGCATGTTACCTTCCTGTAACCCAGCAACGGCACAAATCACCACAGACATTCAACATAAACGCTACTTTATCTTTAAAGAAAGAAAAGTGACATTTCCTCATTTTCTAGGCCAGGACCGATGAGCACTGCACTCTCCATATACCGTTCAGTTGGACTCGGATGCCTTGCAAAAAAATATTATTAAATAAATGTTGGTCAAAAAAAGAGCGAAGTGCTACACCGAGCAAACGTTTCAACTACATGCTTCAGGTCTCAGAATAAGTTGGTTTCATCTTTACTATCCATGGAGATTAATCTCATTCCGTTCCTGTGTCAAGAATAACCAATCAGCTCTGTACTCCATATGCAGTGTTAGGGTCTACTCTACTCTGGTGAAACTGCACTTGTCTCTGCTTTGGTTTAAACCATCCAAACAAAATGGAAATTAATATTTTATAATAAATAAGTCAAGTAAATAAATACAATAAAAATGAGATTTCTTGAGGCTTATGCCAGTTTCTAGAGGGGGAAAACAGCTACCATACCTTCTCCAAGTCAGCGATTTCTGCACCAAAGTTCTTCTCTCCATCCTGAATCTCTTCATCCTCCAGAGTCTGCTCATCGTCGTATTCGTGCACCAGCATCTCTGCCGAAGGATCGAAGTCGTGATCTTCCGAAGACAAAGAGCCGACTGCACAGAAAAACATAGCGGGTTTAGCTTGGTGAGGCAAACCCTAACTCGTTACAACAACATACTGCGGGTCAACCTGCACACTTAGCCTCAACATTACCAATAGTCTGAATGTGCCCGTGCATACAACAACTTGAGACTGCTAGTGTTGATGTGTTTGTGTCATTCTTAACTGCTTGACAGATGGGGGTACTAATTAAGTTTATCTGAAGTCAAGTTCATTAAAAATACATATGGAAATTTCTTAACAAATAAATGCAAGGGTATTTACTTCATATCGGTGTAAAATATTCACGTTACACGTCTCGTCATACCGACGGAAAAGGACATTTTAATACATATCATGCGATCTTTTATGATAAAATGTGTTCCAGCTGTTATGGACATTGCTCTGCGGAATGTGATCATAATCGCCCATCACAAAAACTAGGTCTAAAGAATAAGAATCGAAAATCAATTCAGAGGACCTGTTGATTCAGTTAAACTCCACAGATTCCCACGTCCTGATGTATTACATGAAGACGGGTACATTTAACGAGACAAATCGAGCTAAATGGGCAACTCGCTGGAAACACTCATCGACAACAGGTAGTGAGTAATTCATAGCTCCTGCAAAATACTGCAACTACAGTTCAGTTCAGCAAATTGTCATTTTTATAAACCGACAGCATTTCTCAACTAAAAAACTAATCAAAGCGTACAAACAGGCGGCTAGTGGAAAAAACTCACCTGGACTCGAACTTCCAAAGGAAGCCTGTGGAAGAGGGGGAAAGCGAACGAATGAAAAACTGGGATTTTCTTTAGTGTTTAAATTCTGCAAGCAGCCCAACGTTTAGGCGAACACAGCCACCGTTGCGTTACAGCACACAGCCAGCTACACTGTCAACCCATCATCAAAATTATTAAATAATTAAATAAATATCTGCGACCCGTTTTTCCGCTAGGCGACGGCTATATCCACGGATACTTATTGCTAACCGCTTCGTGGCGAAGACGAAACTCAATGTCAATGCCATTCCTAAATCGCGACATGAAAAATCATGTTAAATGCATCAGATGTTTGAGCCGTGTAAGCGACCTGGCCATAGTGTCGGCGCTCACAATTAAGCTAATCAAGCAGAGCCGAGAGCAGCCATAAAAACAAACACTCTCTCGATTTGCGCGGCCAACTGCGCCGGATTCTCTCAATCAGCCGCCCGCAAAAATATCTTTAAAATGATCGAATAATAAAAACGTATTAATTCCAATACATTTACATAAAAATACATTTTCTCAACTGGATAGATTTTCGCCACTGGGTTGACGAAACATTCTTGCAGTCTGTGATACATACGCAGCGGCCTAGCGCCGCAGGATCCCGGTATACATTTATACATATTTCAGCATTTTAATCGAGTTAATTTTGCCACCGAAAACAATGCAAGACACACATGAACCTTAATAAACACAATCAGTTAAATTAAACCACATTGTACCGGTTAGAATTTTTTTAAATATCCATTAAAAATCTGATGCTCCTTCCCTGTTTCCTTTCTTACCTCCGCCATATTGGTACCTCTAGGCTAATAAGCGGAGTCCAGCCCGGTACCCGGATCGACTCAGCGGACCAATCGGAGGCTCCGGCTCCGCTCGTCGTGAGAACTTTCAAACTGCGCTGCGGGAGCAGAGCTACGGACTAGGGCTGCATTTCAGGGCTCGTATCTTAGCCCACCCGTCAAACCCTGCGGGTCTTTAGGGTTTGTATCTACACCTAAGTTAAACAGACGCGGTGTTTACATTAGCCAGCTACTGTAGTTTTGCTAAAAGTAGCCTAATGTTTTCGGAAATTTTCATTTAGATCGATGTGGCGTGACAGAACTGCACGCCCTGAAAAGTATGTATCCTTGTTAAATCCCCACTCCTACTAGCCGAGGTTGCCTACTATTCGACATTTGCCGCTGCATTCAGTTAACCTAAACCGATTCCGGCTACTTTAAAAAGAAATCGACGACCTGTCGACTTTGGGGGAGACAGGGAGGCAAGGAGACATGTCGCCACCATAATATGAATTAGACAAGTAGGCTGTGCTTTGCGAAACTTGACGTTTGACGTGGTCCCCCCCAACGCTTGTGTATTCAGACGAGCACTTTGATCAGTAGAATATTCTCTGTGTTTATTATGTGGCTGTGTGTGCTACTACAGTTGCATACTGTATGTGGTATTCAGACTTCGCTTCTTAAGAAAGTATGTTTGTAAATTAGATCAATGACACTGGACTTAATGTTTGTAGGTTGGTATACACAATGCAGTGCAGTCCATACTTATTTGAACAGTGACACAGTTTCTATTGTTTAAGCTCGGTATTCCTGCACGTTGGATTTTGGATGGATGAAACAATGAAAATGACGTTAGAATGCTAGACTGTCATCTTTAAGTTAAGGGTATTAACATCAGGTTGACCATATAGGGTAATTGGGTATTTTGGGGCAACATTGGCTCAGGCGGCAAGAGCAATCTGGCTGGCGGAGGGTTGCCAATTTGATTCCACCCTGGGTGTCCCTGAGCAAGACACCTTACCCCTAAATGCTCCTGACGAGCTGGTTGGTGCCTTGCATGGCAGCCAATCGCCGTTGGTGTGTGAGTGTGTGTATGAATGGGTGAAACAATTGTACAGTTCTTTGGATAAAGGCGCTATATAAATGCCAACCATTAGCATTATTTACATCAGGTTAACCATATAGTAACTGGGCAATTGGGTGCTCCACTGTGTCTTGGCCAGCTGTGTGCATTACTAGTTCATGCACAATTTCATACACAAAAGCAACAAGTTGATTCTATGTGTGGAATTTGCGTTTGGAGTCTGTTGCATTTGTCTCCCAACATGAGGACCAAATAAATGTCAAAAGCAGACACATAGCCAACACATTGAATGTGTTAAAACCAACATTGTTAAGAAGAAAGAATGTACTGGTGAGCTCACCAACATCAAACAACCTGGTAGAACACAGAAGACCACTGTATCGGGCAGCCTGTAGTGTAGTGGTTAAGGTACATGACTGGGACACACAAGGTCGGTAGCTCGATTCCCCGGTGGAGCCACGATAAGATCTGCGCAGCTGTTGGGCTCTTGAGCAAGGCCCTTAACCCTGCATTGCTCCAGGGGAGGATTGTCTCCATCTTAATCTAATCAACTGTACATCTGCTCTGGATAAGAGCGTCTGCCAAATACCAATAATGTAATGTAATGTATCCACTAAAGAAGAAGAATTTAAATTGTGAAAAAAACACTTTTGAACAGATCAAAAATACTCCAGGGTGAAGGCATGGATGTGTGAATGACTTAAATAAGACAACAGGCGCTTAACTGCAGGGTTCACGGCAACCATTTACATTTTAATTTAATTTTTACTAAGGACAGTGCACATTCATTAATTTCAGTTTCCACATCAATGGAAATGTGCTAGTGTAAGCTAATGAGCTAATTTTCATCTGTAGTCCCTAACCTGCATGTCTTTGGACTATGGGAGGAAACCGGAGTACCCAGAGGAAACCCACGCAGACACCAGGAGAACGTGCAGTCTCCACACAGAAAGGCCCAGGCAGGGCTTGAACCCAGGACCGTCTTGTTGTGAGGCAACGGTTCTTCCCACTGCACACCGTGCCACCCATTGGTAAGCCTCAATAGCAGAACTATGCTAGAGTGGTAAAAAAAGTCTTATAGACAGATGAGATGTACCTGCACTTACATGATGGAAAGAGGAAAGTGTGGAGAAAGAAAGGAACTGCTCATGATCCAAAGGAGGTAGTCTTATGAATTGGGCATGTATGGCTGTTACTGGAACTGTGTCGCTTTTCTTTGTTAATGATGAGGTTGCTGAGAGCAGCAGCAGGATGAATTCTGAAGTGTGTACAGAAATATCCTCAAAGGCATCCGGGAGACCCCCAATGTAAGTTAAATGATGTTAAATTATATTTAACAGTTATATATTTTTATAAAATGGGCAGGACAAATCTCACAATCTGATTGGTTCATAGCAGTGATAGAATAACAATATACCTCTAATGTGAGTTCTAATGCTTGTTTATAATCATTATACGCGAGCTGATGCATGTCAATCACCTTGCAACAATGTTGCATGGAATTTGCAAGCAAGCAGGGACGCAGAGCTACACAGTCGCCACTTCCATGTGATTCAGAAACTATCCGATGCAGGTCTTGATTTGCAAGAGAGATTTGTGTCTGTAAGCTGGCAGGAGTGCGAGAACTTTAGGGTGACCGTAACTTGTGGACCGGAGAAAACAGAGCAGTGCTTCTCCAAATAATGAAATGAGCTGTCCTATGCATAGTGATCCCAGTAATGTTGTTTCCAGAGCTTGCACAATGGCAATGTACAAATAAACATCAAAAAGGCATAAACTCTTGGCCTTCTTTTGGATAAGACATTAAACCGAGGTCCTGACTCACTGTGGTCATTAAAGTTCCCATTAAACTCTTCGCAAAGAGTAGAGTGTTCCCCGATGTCCTGGATAAATTCCACACCTGGCTCTTTCAACCTGTCACCTAATCATCCCCCGATTGAATTGGCAAAAAAAAAAAAACATTGTTCTCTCCCTCTGCACCTTTGCGGGTATGTGGTGAGAGTTCTGGCGCAAAATGGCTGCCGTGCATCACCCTAGTGGGTGCCACACATTAGTTGTGGTTGAGGTGAGTTTCCCCCTCATCACTGTAAATTGCTTTGAGCATGTAAATATTTTCTTAAATCTATATATGCTAGTCAATGCATATTAAGTCTGACCAGGAAGTAACACCCTACAGTGCATTTAAGGAATCCCTGTTGAAAACCCAGGCCTTGCGACATGGGGGTCAGAGGAAGGGGAGAAATTAGCATGCTGCAACGACAAGGCTCACGCTTCAGAATGACACTGTGGCCTCATTTGCCAACTGCGAAAAATTGCTTCATGATACCCATTGCACAGGATATATTTTACCACAAAGAATGAATGAAAAGCAACAATATCAAAACAAAGGGGCGCGTAATACACTTGGGGCACAATGGACAGTGGACAGGTACTCCGGCTCCTGTTGGTTACTGTTAACAAGCTGGAATAGGATCATTTCCTATGTGAACCTCCTATCAACGTCCACTGAAACAATGTGAAGGCCACTAGGGGGCAGTATAGGCCTACTACTAATAATTCTGGCGTAATGATTAGTATCATGGAGACATTTTTTTGAGCCTGCATCAGACCTCCATCCATCCATCCATTATCCTAACCCGCTTATCCTGAACAGGGTCGCAGGGGGGCTGGAGCCTATCCCAGCATACATTGGGCGAAAGGCAGGAATACACCCAGGGCACACACACCATTCGCTCACACACTCATACCTATGGGCAATTTAGACTCTCCAATAAGCCTAACCTGCATGTCTTTGGACTGTGGGAGGAAACCAGAGTACCCAGAGGAAACCCACGCAGACACGGGGAGAACATGCAAACTCCGCACAGAGAGGCCCCGGCCGACGGGGATTCGAACCCAGGACCTCCTTGCTGTGAGGCGGCAGTGCTACCCACCGCACCATCCGTGCCACCTGCATCAGACCTGTTGGCATAATTTAAAAAAATAGTAAATTTACAGTTTTGAAGTGATTTTTATCTAGTTATCACATTAATGACATGGTCATTATATTCTGTTCTCTTCATATTTCAATATTATAGCTTAATTCCTGTAGTTTTATTTAAAGCCAATTGTAAATCAGACCATTGTGTTCCATTATTCCAGTAGTCATTATAGTATTTTAAAACATTTAACAGGAGCTTTGGGAGGCTGGCACTGAACATTCACTTCTTTAAACTTTTGGGTTTAAAACAATAAATAAAAATATGTACCCCCTAGATTGGTCTGTTCAGCTCCTAGAGGGCAAGTGTGTGCGCAGGTTTTTATTCATAACATTTATGCTTGACTCAATTAGGACAAAAGAAGAAGAATCTTCAACTGTCTCTCATGAGCAGAAAAGCTGTTAAAATGTTGGATTGCATAGACAATTATTGATTAAAGACTAAAAGTAAATGTCTGCACTAAATCTGGAAACACATGTGACTTTAGTAGAAATGCATTTCAGACTAAAGTTATTCGATATGCATCACAGTGCTCTTGCAAAGGTTATATTTTATTGCAATAATTTAGCTCATAGCGGCCACAGGTGAGTTAGTGAATCACTGAAAGCTTTCCTCCCACGAGACTCCAGCAGATATTCTTCGCAGTATGACTTCCGCTGCCTTGCTCCCCTTCGCCCCTTTAAGGCTTGATCGTGCGTCACACGCCTTACCATCTCTTCTGACGGGCTGTCATCAGCCCCTGACTGCTAAATACCCCCCACCTGCTCTCACTCGCTAACACCCCCCACCCACATACACACTAATACCCCCCCCCCCCCGCAGTCTCACATGCACACACCCAATATTAACACCCCCCCCCCCCACCCCACTCACACAGTAATAACCCGCTCTCACACGCACACACAAACCCAACGCTAACACCCCCCACTCACATACACACTAATACCCCCCCCCCCCCCCCGCAGTCTCACACGCACACACAGACCCAACGCTAACACCCCCCACTTACACACACTGATAATCCCCAATAAACTCACACATGCCACACACACAATATTAACACACCCACTCTCACATACACATTACATTACATTACAAGGCATTTAGCAGACGCTCTTATCCAGAGCGATGTACAATGAAGTGCAGATTGAACACAGGAACAAGTGTGAAGAGGACCCTAGAGGACAGTACGGTTCCGAGTCCGAGCGTGAAAATACACACAGCGTGAAGATACAATCAGAACCCTTGAAGAATACACACTAATAACCCCCCCTATACTCACACACAGACCCAATGTTAACACCCCCCCCACTGACACACACACACTAATAACCCCCCCTACACTGCCACATACACGCAATATTAACACACACGCCCACTTACATACACACTAATAACCCCCCCCTACACTGACGCACTCACACACACACACACACACACACACACACAATATTAACAAACCCCCCACTTACATACACACTAATAACCCCCCCCCCCACACACTGACACGCTCACACACACACACACACACACACACCCAATATTAACAAACCCCCCACTCATACACATTAATAACCCCCTCTACACTGACACACACACACGCACACACACACACAATATTAAGAAACCCCCTACTCACACACTAATAACTCCCCCCACCCCCCACTCTCACACGCACACCCGTGCACACACCCCCACTGGCACACGCACACTCACACACGCACACAGATGATAAATTAAATTTCTGGAGAAATGCAAATAAAAGGATCAGAATCGCTCTGTCTCTGTTTCTCTCATATCAGTGAAGCTCAGTTGACGCTTCATGAGTCAGAGAGGATTTTTTTGTCATGAGTTTAAAAGCTTTTTCCATCGTGTTTGTTTATTGTCATGCTGGCATTTACATTTAATTTGAAATGAATTGAGTGCGTGCGAGAGAGGGGGTGGAGTGGGATCTGTGATAACCCTCTCTGCACTCTTGTGCAGCGAACTGACTGAAAGAAGATTAAAAACTGGCTCTGAGAAGTGACTTAGTGATGTCATTCCCTAAAATGCCTGCGGTATGCAGTTCACTTTGGGCTGGACTTTGGCTTCAGAAACTATTTAAGTTGAGGCGCTGAATCAGGGTGACTAATCATCAGTTTCCTGGTCCCAGAGGCCTCGGCGTGAACGCGTGGATATCGGAGTTTATTTAAAAACAGGCGGATCACCCTAAGAGCAGAAAGACATCGGTGGCCGTCGTCATCATCATCATCACGATCATCGCCAGTATCATTGTCGCCATTTTCATCATCGTATTTTTAACTTCATCTTCATCACTCAGCTCAGCTTCATATCGGTTTAACCTTGATAATAATTTTAATACCACAGCTGGTTCCATCCCCCTCACCATCCAGGTGCTCCCCAACGAAGCCCCTTACCCCTGCCCCAGTGAAGCCCCCTCTCCCAGCAAGAAGGGGCGGGGGTAATGGAAGTATGCTTCTGGGTAACCTGCTCAGCACTCAAGAGGAGCCACAAGACCATGGTGGTGAGACTGGCTCAGGTGGCTCAGGCAGTAAGAGCAGTCGTCTCATTGGCTCAGGCAGTAAGAGCAGTCGTCTCATTGGCTCAGGCAGTAAGATTAGTCGTCTCATTGGCTCAGGCAGTAAGAGCAGTCGTCTGGCAGTCGGAGGGTTGCCGGTTCGATCCCGCCCTGGGTGTATTGAAGTGTCCCTGAGCAAGGACACCTAACCGCTAAATGCTTCTGACGAGCTGAGCTGTTTGATGCCATGCATGGCAGCCAATTGCCGCCGGTGTGTGAGTGTGTGTATGAATGGGTGAATGAGAAGCATCAATTGTACAGCGCTTTGGATAAAGGCGCTATATAAATGCCAAGCACAGACAAATTTACCCTCCACCGATCTCTGAGCTTCTGAAAGGTGTGGAACAGTGTGTTCTGCTCTGAGCTTCTCAAAGGTGTGGAACAGTGTGTTCTGCTCTGAGCTTCAGAAAGGTGTGGAACAGTGTGTTCTGCTCTGAGCTTCTCAAAGGTGTGGAACAGTGTGTTCTGCTCTGAGCTTCTGAAAGGTGTGGAACAGTGTGTTCTGCTCTGAGCTTCTCAAAGGTGTGGAACAGTGTGTTCTGCTCTGAGCTTCTGAAAGGTGTGGAACAGTGTGTTCTGCTCTGAGCTTCTCAAAGGTGTGGAACAGTGTGTTCTGCTCTGTGCTTCTGAAAGGTGTGGAACAGTGTGTTCTGCTCTGAGCTTCTGAAAGGTGTGGAACAGTGTGTTCTGCTCTGAGCTTCTCAAAGGTGTGGAACAGTGTGTTCTGCTCTGTGCTTCTGAAAGGTGTGGAACAGTGTGTTCTGCTCTGGGGCCTCATTTATAAACGTTGCGTAGGCACAAAAGAATGCGTACGCCACTTTCTAAGCAAACTTTGGCATTTATAAAAAACGAACTTGACGGGAAAATGTGCGGTCCTCCACGGAAACTCTGACCCATGCGTACGCACATTAACTGGAGAAATGAGAAACTGCGACTCCGAGGGCAATGGGATGAAACGCGAGAAATGGTGTGAAATTGATACCACTGTGTAAAATAAATCTAAATATTACCTCTCACGTATCGTATATGAAGAGTTAATTTGCAAAAATGGATAAAAGCCTCTCTTACTCTTGTTGTCCGTTGCTGACGGTGGCCGTCGTCATCATCATCATCACGATCATCGCCAGTATCATTGTCGCCATTTTCATCATCGTATTTTTAACTTCATCTTCATCACTCAGCTCAGCTTCATATCGGTTTAACCTTGATAATAATTTTAATACCACAGCTGGTTCCATCCCCCTCACCATCCAGGTGCAAAAACGGATAAAAGCCTCTCTTACAACGAATAAACAAACACCTGCTTGATTGATCCTCCCTGGAGTGCCCAAAAAATATGATTTAGGATGATAAATATAAACGGAGATGTTGTTGTAAAATAATCCCTCAAATATGTAGACGAATTGTTAAACAATACTTCATGTTATTAAATGTATTCTCATAAATAATATGGTGAACAGTCGGACAAATTGCGCTGCACTGATGCCGTTTACAATGCGTCAGTCGGGCAGATACGAGTGCATAGTTTCATATATTGTTATCATATTCATATATTATGTTTTATAATGTGTTTATTGTTATGGATTTTTGTTCGTTTTGTCTCTTAATTTTGTAACTGTGTTCTCAATGGTGCTAGACAAATAATGTGTATTATTATCATCATTATTATTATTATTATTATTATTATTATCATCATCATCATCATCACATTCGTTGTGCAGAACTGTTCGTCATTTACAATCAATCAGGATAATTCCCACACCTGTAGATTTTCAGAGGCAATCAAATGGCTGAAATCCCTTTTCTTGGCCTTCTTTTCAGCGTTTGCCATTGTCGTCTTCGTGAAATGCATATTCATTAGGGGTGTTTCACTGCCTATTTATAGGCAACTGTGGGCGGGACATGAAGCTGGCAAAGGTGCACCACATTTAGAGTTGATTGTGATTTATAAAGGAAAACTGGCGTGGGACGTGCGTGTGCACTGTTTTATAAATCTGAATATTTTTGTGCGTACGCACGTCCTGGGTTTCATGCGTACGCAACCTTTTGACGTGAATCCTACGCACAGTTTTATAAATAAGGCCCCTGAGCTTCTGAAAGGTGTGGAACAGTGTGTTCTGCTCTGAGCTTCCTCTGCTACAACGTTCCTTATTTTGGGCTAGTCCCTGTGAAATGTGCAGGTAAGGAGTCTGTATATAATCTTTATATTCTTGCTATTGAACATACTGTTGTCCGTGCTATATTGACATTGACAAAATAATTTGTTGGCGTCTCAACTCGCCACCAGGTGGCAGTGCGATGTCAAAGATGGCCCGTTGCATGTTGCTGTAAAATTCTGTTCTCAGGCTAAATAAAAAAAACAGGCCCTCAGAGCCAAATGGTCACTAGCAGGGGAGCACTGCCTCTCACAGATTAGCACAGAGTTCCTGAGACAGTTAACGGCACGGGATCAGCTGGGCACGGTGTGGCAGACTGGTCTGTGTAAAATCGACTCTGCGCAAGTATATTTTACTCTGAGAGAGCATTGGGTCCCTGTTGTGCTCATTTACACACTGTCAGAGGTGATTTAACTGCAAACTTTACTGTGGCATGTGTACTGCTCTTTTTACATTCAGCTAACATTTCTTACTGGACACTTTTACAATGATCTGCTGAGCCACTCTGTTTTTAATGTCCTACTGACCCCCCCCCCCCCCCCCCCTTCCCCTCCTCGTGTGAGTGAGCCCAACCCCCACATTACAAGCATGTTAATTACATTACATTACATTACATTACAGGCATTTAGCAGACGCTCTTATCCAGAGCGACGTACAATGAAGTGCAAATCGAATCCAGGGACAAGTGCGATGAGGACCCTAGAGGAAGGCACAGTTCCGAGTCCTAGTTACCGTGTTCACCTGTTACCCTGTGTCAACCCCCAGCCCTGTTCCATCTCCCATAACCAGGGTTGTTCCTCCTGTATCCTGGCCTGTTAGCGATATTTCTCCGGAGATCGCTGGCGCTGGAATCCCGTGGTCAGACACGTGTTACACGCATGTGCTGGGAGACGGGTGCCCTCGCTGCAGTCTTTGGCACACGCGTGTGGCTGGCGCCCCCTCCCCCCCGCAGTGCGCCAGGAACGTGCGCATGCCAGGGGGCTGAGACGTTTCAGTGAGACACGGTGAGCTGTGGCAATAACATTCTCTCCACAGGGAGAGAGACACTGCAGATACAGTAATATTAACTTTATATTAAAGAGAGAACTGCAATATTCACAATATAAACAGAGGGCGACATGGCTCAGGCAGTAAGAGCAGTCGTCTGGCAGTCAGAGGGTTGCCGGTTCGATCCCCCGCCCGGGCTGTGTTGAAGTGTCCCTGAGCAAGACACCTAACCCCCAAATGCTCCTGACGAGCTGGTCGGGGCCTTGCATGGCAGCCAATCGCTGTGAGTGTGTGTATGAATGGGTGAATGGAGAAGCATCAATTGTACAGCGCTTTGGATAAAGGCGCTATATAAATGCCTGCCATTTACCATTTTAGAAAAATACTCATATTTAATGCATACATAAAGAGAGAAATACTTATATTCAACATCCACAATACTGTGATATTCAGAGAAATGCTGCAATATTCACTATGTAAAGAGAAGAATATAAAATTACAGCAGTATTCACTCTGTAATGAAATACTGTATAAAAAGATAAAAATACTATTATTCACTATAAAACCGGAAATACTGTGATATTCGCTCTTTAAAGTAAGTATATAATATATGATATATTATATATCACATCTATCTAAGACTGAAATGCTGTTGTGGAAGAGGATTATTGTACTAGTAATAGTGTATTGAGACTAATCACTTGTAATGATGCAGTGTGATTCATGGCTGAAGCTCAGCAGACTGACGTATGTTCCTGAATGTTCCTTCAGTCTGAGGGAACACCAGTAGTTATTTATCAGGAGCTGGTGGGTAGATCATGTGGCCAGATGTTTTCAGAGAGGAACACAGATACTGAAGAGACGTGTGTGAGCCACACAGTCCGAATCACACACCTGTATGGTACTCTTCATAGGAAGGCATTACATTAGTAAAAGCACGGCTGTGACTGAATTGATCATGAATGATCACGGTCTGCACAGTTTCTTTAATGGAAAAAGTTCAGAACATAAGAGGTTTCAGATTTAGGCTGTGTGTTAAATCGACTGGATCTGAGATGGTTTGAAAGGGTCATTGCCGTTTTAATGGATGATTTTATGCCATGTAGGCTACCGTTCTATCACTAACCCTTTCTAATTTGTTATGTCTTCTCAACTATTTATACTTATGCATTATAAACATGAAATACAAATATCAAATACAAACATCAAAAATAGTGTGTGTATTTGTGCGTTAGTGTTTGTGTGTCGACTGAGAAGCTATAAACTGCAGCAGAAAGAGACTAATTCAATCCTGCAATTGCACCACCTACATCAGCCATTATCCCCCCATTTGCTCCTCTAAATTTAGAGAAAATTAAACGATAGACCATTTATTTATAGACGTTGTGTTGTGGCAGGATAGAGTGAGACGGACACGCGCGCGCTTCTGCTCGCGCCTGATGAAAGTCGCGCCGCAAGGAACGGCTGTGCGGTCGGGGGAGAAACGAAGCTATTGAGATCGCGGCAGGGCTGCAGTCTGCTTTAATTTATGGAAATCGTCTCCGTATGGCGGTCACGGTAGCGGCGGGCGGAGGTGAAAGATGAGGCCGCTCTCCACAGCGCTGACGGCGGTAATTACACGGCGAGGAAGCTCCAGCAGTCACCCCGACTTCATTTGGAGCACCATCGACCTCGTCCCTGCCTGTTTCACTGTATTACATCACATCCGTGTTGCAGACGCTCTGTTCAGAGTTAGAAGAACAACAGTTATGTAGGCCAAGATATATAGCAATATACAATAAATGCTCAAATATTGGGACAGTGACACCATTTTGTGTTGTTGTGTTTGCTCCAGCATATTGAGTTTGAAATAAGGTTGAAATGAGGTTAAAGTGTTGACTGTCAGCTTTAATTAACAAATGAAGTAGGAATTACAGCCCCTTTTATACGATGTCCCCCATTTTAGAAGAGCAGAAGTAATTGGACAAATTAACTTAGTCTGGTGACTGCCTATGTAACCCACATTGGGGAGGTCTTGCATCTTTCTAAGAACCAAAATTCAGAAGGGTCCTTAAGTTTGATTGTGTGGTAATGCTCTGCCAGGCCTGTACTGCAGCCATCTTCTGTTCTGGTTGATTCTGGGCTGTTTTGCCTGCAGTCTTGTCTTCAGCAAGTTCAAAATACACTCACAAGCACTTTATTAGGAACATTTTTACTTTATTACACCTACTTATTCATGTGATTGTCTAATCAGCCAGTTGTGTAGCAGCAGTGCAATGCATACAATCATGTAGATACAGGCCAGGAGCTTCAGTTAATGTTCACATCAACCATCAGAATGGGGGAAAAATGTGATCTAAGTGACTTTGACCGTGGAATGAATGTTGGTGGCTGACAGGGTGGTTTGAGTATCTCAGAAACTGCTGATCTCATGGGATTTTCACGCACACTAGTCTCTAGAGTTTGCAAAGAATGGTGTAAAAAAAAGTGTGCAGCAGTTCTGCTAGCAGAAATGGAGAATGGCCAGACTGGCCAAAGCTAACAGGAAGGTGACAGTAATGCAAATAACCACACATTACAACAGTGGTATACAGCAGAGCATCTCTGAACACACAACGCATCATAACTCTAAGTGGATAGGCTACAGCAGTAGAAGGCTAATAAGTACCTAATAAAGTGTTTGGTGAGTGTATGTTCAACTGGATTCAGGATGGGCGAACAATTAAACAGCAAAATTGTGTCACTGTCCCATTGCTTCTATTTAGCTGTTACTGAAGTATTCCAACCCAGAACTGTAACATAACCATGATTATATTCTGCAACATAAGTGGCACTACCCATGGTGCACCACAAAAATCACATCTCAAAAGCGGGTTTCAGGGTACAAAATGGCCTCCGGCGCGCTTGTTTTAAAATTTTCTCATTTGTCTTTTTTTGGTTCCCACAGAGGAGGATCCAAGGAGGATTGAAGTGGGCCGGTACTCATCGGTACACAGTATCGACACTTCTACATTTGTACTATCATTTTTTCCTCAAGCTCCCGGTGCTCCCCGTATTGTTACCAGTGCTTGAAGTCAGCTGGAACAGTACCCTTCCGTGACTTCTGTTTTGCTCAAAATACTGGCAAATATTTATTTCACTTCAAACACCGGGCACAGCAGTTACTCAGCTCTGTTCTGGACAGACTGTTCTGAGAGAAACACTGTTCTTCCTCCTGGGTTCGGTGTGGGAATTACTACGCTGTAAATAAAAAAAAGAAAATAGTTAAACGCACATCCTGTCTGTGGTGCTGGGTTGGAACACTGATGTGAATAGAGAAAGTTGCTATGTTAGTGACTCACAATGCGAATGGGTCAGACTCGGTGAAAGCCCTTGGAGGCCACAGGCCCCTTGGAGGCCACAGCATTGTCTGACTCTACATTATACAGAGGTATAGGTGGAGCAGGGTGGAGCTTCCTTGCCAATGAAGCAAACAGGACAGAAGGAATGAGTACTGATGTAAAGAATCTGTGGTTGTGTCCTTAAGTGAGACTGTTAGCCTGAGCCTTTGCAGATTCCGCTGGCCAAATTGAAAAAATGTGTCGTGCCAACAACAAGGATGTTTTACGTGGCAGTGAAAGATATTACAGCTTAGAGCCGACATTAGCAGCCTTTCGAACCTCAGCTTTAAGTGCGTCACAAGTCCCATTTCAGTCTACACCAAGGTGAAACCAGGCTAGAAAAAGCAACCCTCAAACTAAAGCAGTCGAGTTGTCTAGGTAAAAAAATAAAATAATTGGTCTGTGTTTGTCCTGAAGTGCCAGTTCTGCTGGTCCATCTGTCATAATTCACAAGTGAAAACTCCCAGACTGAATGCGGTCATGCATTGCCTGGCTGTATGTCTGTATGTTGACACAATGTTCATTTTTGCTTGCTGGTCTCACTGGTAATTTTAACCAACGATTTAACAACCAACGACATTCAACGAAACAACATCGAATATATAACTTTCATGATATAATAGAAAAGCATAATGAGAAAATAGGCGTATTACAGAATATTAGGCCAATTAAAGCTTTTGTGACGGGAGGCGCGCAACAGATTTGGATTGGCAGTGTATTGTAGTTATTGGGGCGGGGTTAACACAAACATTTTAAACTAGCCAACAGACTGCACTATACTCTCTCACCTCAAACAATACTCCACGTACTTCCTTCAGACATTATGGGAACACTATGCCTCTCTTGGCTTCAAGCATTCTCAGAACACTCTGTCTCTCTTGGTTTCTCTTTCATGTGCTTGGAGAGAATTCAATAGCCAACAAAATGTCATCCTGAATCCCAGACACAAAGAATACTTTTGCTAACTGGACAAAAATCTTAATTATCGATTCATTTAGGGCACTCTAACCCAGCCAATGAATGTCTTTAGAAGCAGAAATTATGGCCTATTTCCAGATCATTCTAAACACAGACTTGTGTAAGCTTAGCTTGTTGTTCGCCAGCATCATTCGGGTCAGAAAGCTCCTTTCTCATGGTGAAAAACGAAGGCACGGTGTGAGAAATGAAGGTCAACACGCCAACATATGGGTCAGCCTCATTAAGAGGTTGAGCTGTAGGAGACAGAACAGCGAATCCATATTGTTGATAGTAATTACCAAATGAAATCAAATATATCTATTTTACATGTTAGACGAGTAAAGTTTCTGTAACTGTCGCTAGACCTGTGTTCAGCATTGAGAGTGCGAAACTGGATTCGGAAATTGTTGTCCTAAACACATTTGACTTAAACCTCCCTTCCCTGACGATCCAATTACTGCCAAATCCCAGCAGCCATAGCTGAGGCAGTAGTTTTCTCCCTCCCTGGAAAAGAGGCGCAATTTCATTGTTTCAGCAACGAAACGGTGAAATGGGCGAAACGGGAGAACGAGCGCTCGTGCAGCTTCAGTCCCGCGCGGCTAGCGACCAAACAAAAAAACAAAAACATCTCCCACGTACACGGGAGAAGACTCGCACAGCCATCCGCTAAAAAGAGCTGAACAATCAAAGCCAACGCCCGAGCAGCGTGGAACGTCTCGCAGCTTTTCCCAGCTCCAGGAGGCAGGGAAGCCAACGCGTCGGCGTACTCGCACCTGTAGTCGTAAGGTCTGATTGCACGCAGGTGGCGGGTGGGTTTAATTGGCTGTGCTGTCTCCTACAGCTCCCCCTCTCAGTGAGGCTGACCGACATGGTGGCCGCTGACCCATATAAAATAGAGCACCCGCGGCCTTAGGTGCTATCTGACGCAGAAAAATCGGCCTATTCTGGGATGAAATACTCTTCACCGTGAGTAACATGTTCACCCCGGAGGATTAGGAGAGGCAGGGGACTCGTGACGGGAAGTGTCTCTCTGCGAATTTCATGCTTTGGGTCATATTCATGTGTGTCCCGACAACAACGATCACGGGATCTCTGTGAGAGTAAGCAACAAGCAGTCTCCTGTCATTTTGTGTGTGTGTGTGTGTGTGAGTGAGTGTGTGTGAGTAAGTGTGTGTGAGTGTGTGAGTGAATGTGTGTGTGTATGCGTGTGTGTGTGAGTGTGTGTGTGTGTGTGTGTGTAAGTGTGTGTGTGTACGTGCGTGCGTGCATGCATGCATGCGTGTGTGTGTGTGTATGCGTGTGTGTGTGAGTGTATGCGTGTGTGTGAGTGTGTGTGTGTGTGTGTATGCGTGTGTGTGTGTGTAAGTGTGTGTGTACGTGCGTGCATGCATGTGTGTGTGTGTGTGTGTGTGTATGCGTGTGTGTGTGTTCATGAGTGTGTGTGTGTGTATGCGTGTGTGTGTGTGTTTGTTCGTGAGTGTGTGTATGTGTGTGTAAGTGTGTGTGTACGTGCGTGCATGCATGTGTGTGTGTGTGTGTATGCGTGTGTGTGTGTGAGTGTATGCGTGTGTGTGAGTGTGTGTGTGTGTGTATGCGTGTGTGTGTGTGTAAGTGTGTGTGTACGTGCGTGCATGCATGTGTGTGTGTGTGTGTGTGTAAGTGTGTGTGTACGTGCGTGAATGCATGTGTGTGTGTGTGTGTGTGTGTATGCGTGTGTGTGTGTGTGTGTGTGTGTATGCGTGTGTGTGTGTGTGTTCGTGAGTGTGTGTGTGAGTGTAAGTGTGTGTGTACGTGCGTGCATGCATGTGTGTGTGTGTGTGTGTGTGTGTATGCGTGTGTGTGTGTGTGTTCGTGAGTGTGTGTGTGTGTGTAAGTGTGTGTGTACGTGCGTGCATGCATGTGTGTGTGTGTGTGTGTGTACACCCACACTCGTATAAATAAAGAAGACATCGGCGATAAGGTCCAATCTGGTTTCCATAGCAACTATGACAGGACCTTGAAGAGCAGCCAGATGCGCGTTTACAAAATGGCGGCTCACGGCGTCAGCTCGCCGGCTCTCACTCAGGCGAAGGGAGGACGAGCTCTGTCCGGCTCCGATCCGTCCGTCTGTCTGAGTGCATTAGGGCTCTCTCGCCTCCCTGCTCATGGGCCGAGTGGCTAATGCAGACGGAAAATGCGCACGGAGAGCTCGCTCAGAGGGAGAGCCATTCTCCTCTTCCCTGAGAGGGTCGGCGCGGTGGGAACGCTCTAAGTGTCTGTGCAAAGGTTCAGGTTTGCCCGAACAGTCTGGCTGTGAGATCGCTGCCTGTCTGCTCGTCAGCACGACCTGCGTGCTGGGCGCCCTCGGTGACCGCTTTAGAGGATTAGCTGATGAGTCGTTGACCGAGTTCGAGACGAGGGATGAAACGAAGAATCGAAGTGCTCAGCAGATGACCTGAGAGAGAGGGAGCGAGACACGGAGAGAGAGGGGGAGAGAGGGGGAGAAGGGGGGAGAGACACAGTGAGGGAAAGAGGGAGAGAGAGACATAGACAGAGGGAGACCAAGGGAGAGGGAGAGAGAGGGGGAGGGAGAGCCACATAGTGAGAGAGAGAGACAGAGAGAGAGGGGGAGAGGGAGACACAGGGAAAGAGGGAAAGAGGGAGAGAAGGAGAGAGAGACATAGAGAGAGAGGGAGGGGAGTGAGAGACAGTGAGAGAGAGTCCAAGAGAGAGGGAGAGGGATGAGAGACACAGGGAGAGAGGGGGAGGGAGAGAGAGGGGGAGAGAGGGGGAGAGAGACACAGGGAAAGAAGGAGAGAGGGAGAGAGAGACCAAGAGAGAGGGGGAGGGGTGAGAGACAGAGAGAGACACAGAGAGAGGGGGAGAGACAGATAGAGGGGGGAGAGAGGGGGAGGAGAGACACAGAGAGAGAGGGAGAGGGGGGAGGAAACAGAGAGAGAGGGCGAGAGGGGGGGGAGAGACAGAGAGAGAGACACACACAGAGGGAGAGAGAGAGACACAGTGAGAGGAGTTTCCCTAGTTGCTACTGGTGGCGCTTTCTGATCTAAGCTACATGACAGTGGGGTTGGTTGGTTTTTTCCCCGATTGGCTATTGGACTGATTCTGACAGCCATAACTCACATTTGTGTGACACGACCAGAATCTCAAATTAAATGAAAAATTGAACATCTCTACTTTTCTCACTCTCTCTCTCTTTCGCTTAACATCAGATACAGTATCTATGGCTTTTAAATCTGTCTTTTCTAAATATTCCATTTACGATTCAGTTTAAATTCAGAACGTGAAATTGTACCGAGAGATGATAAATGTACTTCATGAAACTTCTGTGCTATCTGTTCAGAAAATGTATAAAAAAGTGTGGTGCGTTTGCATTTCTCCTTGTAAGTCATCTTTCCGTTATAGGTCAGAGAAGTTATGAGTGCAGTTATAGGCGGGCGTGTGTAAATGTCATGGCATTCTGTACACGTTCCTTCACCGTCAGAGATATCCACGCAAGGCACAGCTGGGCCACAGACTGAGCTCAGGGTCTCTAGGACGGCCTGTAGCGTAGTGGTTAAGGTAAATATCTGGGACACGCAAGGTCGGTGGTTCTAATCCCAGTGTACCCACAATAAGATCCACACAGCCGTTGGGCCCTTCAGCAAGGCCCTTAACCCTGCACTGCTCCAGGGGAGGACTGTCTCCTGCTTAGTCTAATCAACTGTACGTCGCTCTGGATAAGAGCGTCTGCCAAATGCCATTAATGTAATGTAATGAAAAGTCTCTGTGGTGGGTGTGGCTTCAGCGCGAGGGTCACTGTGTGCTGGGAGGTTATCCTCATGCCCGCCTGGGTCAAATAAGTAACTGTTTTGGAGTAAAATACTTTTCCCCGTTTTACTGAGCTTGTCTGGCGTATTGGAACCTAATAATTAGAAAAGGTGCAAACTTCTGGTCCTCTTTGTTGGCTCAATTGCTCCAGGCAAGATCAATCGAGTATTTGAATCCAAAACAATTCTGTATTTCACCCAGGCCTGCCTCTTGCTGACTGCCTGTCGTGGATTACACTGCCGAGCTCCTGCCAATCAGTGACCCAGCGTGAGGAAATTCAGAGGCTCTGTTCTCCTCAGAGAAATGATGACTGATTCAGGTCTGCCAGTGATTGATGGTAGGGGGAGGAAGTCTTGCTTTGATCGTGTGTGTGTGCGGGCACGTGCCTGTGTGCTTGTGTGTGCGTGTGTGTGCGTGTGTGTGAGCATGTGCGTTGGTGTATGTGTGCGTGTGTATGTGTGTGTGTGTGTGCATGCGTGTGTATGTGTGTGTGTGTGTGTGCATATGTGTGTGCAGGTGCGTGTGTGTGCGTTTGTATGTATGTGTGTGTACTTGTGCGCATGCGTGCACGTGTGTGTGCACTGGTGTGTACATGTGTGTGTGCATGTGTATGTGTGTGTGCATGTGTTTGTGTCTGGGCATGTGTGTGCGTGTGTGTACGTGTGTGTGTGGGTGTGCGCGTGTGCATGTGTGTATGTGTGTATGTGTATATGTGTGTGTGTGTGTGTGCGTGTATGTGTGTATGTGTATGCATGTGCGTGTGTATGTCTGTGTGCGTGTGTACGTATGTGTGCATGTGTGTGTGTATGTGTGTTCGTGTGTGTGAGTGTGTGTGTGTGTGTGAGTGTGTGTATGTGTGTATGTGTGTGCGTGTGTGCGTGTGTGAGTGTCTGTGCGTGAGTGTGTGTACGTGTGTGTGTATGTGTGTGTACGTGTGTGTGTGCAAGTGTGTGTACGTGTTTACACGTGTGTGTGTGCATGCTTGTGCATGTGTGTGTGTGAGTGTGTGTGTGTACATGTGTGCATAGGTGTGTGTAGGTGTGTACGTGTGTACTTGTGTACGTGTGTGTGTGGGTGTGTACGTATGTATGTGTGTACATGTGTGTCTGTGTGGGTGAAATATCCGACTTCCTTCCCTCTGAAGTTCCGTCACTCTCAGGTCGAATGCAGTTCTCAGTTCCGGCTACTGCTCAAGTGCTTTATCCTTTTTGTAACTTTTTTGTTTATATTTCTGACCCCTATTTCCGTTTGTAATTTCACCTGTGGCGCCACGCTGTGAGTGATTTCAGCCCACTTATCATTAACCTACCGTACCAGCACATTTTAACACGCCTGTTCTTTTATATTTCGTCTTCCCCGCGTCACACTCCGGTGCAGTGCTGTACGAGAGCGGTGACTCACTCCTGGTGCTGCGGAGGGAGGAGAGACGGAAGCAGGGATATGGTCCTCCAGCGATGTGTGCTACCCGCCGCCCCCTCAGCCCCCAGCCCCCCCCCCGGCATACATTCCCTTTCACCGCCCCAATAACCCAGCTGAGCCCCTCTATACCACAACCCCTATCAACCCGAGGGAGCACTTTTATACCACAGCCTTCATTAACCAGAGTGAGTGCTTCTATGCTACAGCCCCTATCAACCCAAGTTAGTACTTTTATACCACATCCCCCCATTATCCCGAGTGAGTAGTTCTATACCACTGTCTTCATTAACCTGAGCCAGTGGTTCTATACCACAGCCTTCATTAACCAGAGTGAGTGCTTCTATGCTACAGCCTTCATTAAACACAGCCTTCATTAAACTGAGCCAGTGCTTCTATACCACAGCCTTCATTAAACACAGCCTTCATTAACCAGAGTGAGTGCTTCTATACCAGGGCCCCCCTCCTAAGTGAGTACTTCTATACCACATGATAATCAACCCATGTACAGTACGTTCTTCTATACCACAGCCTTCATTAACCTGACTGCATCTACACCACAGCCCACATTAACCTGACTGTGTCTACACCATAGCCCACATTAACCTGACTGCTTCTACACCACAGCCTTCATTAACCTGACTGTGTCTACACCACAGCCCACATTAACCTGACTGCTTCTACACCACAGCCTTCATTAACCTGACTGTGTCTACACCACAGCCCACATTAACCTGACTGCATCTACACCACAGCCCACATTAACCTGACTGCATCTACATCACAGCCCACATTAACCTGACTGCTTCTATACCACAGCCAACATTACCCTGACTGCATCTACACCACAGCCCACATTAACCTGACTGTGTCTACACCACAGCCCACATTAACCTGACTGCTTCTATACCACAGTCAGGACTGCAGGTCTCTTCTGATGCTGATACTGTTACTTTACCCTTTATCGTTTTTTAATACACTCTTGCAGTTCCTTGAGACATTTCAGCCAAGCACATTGACTAAATTATACAACAATATGAAAGAAATACATTTTGTTCTGAATTTTTTGGCAAAAATATTTTTATTTAAAAATGTTCAGTAATGTGTGGTGTCAGAAGGGGCTAAGTCATTGAAAATATCTGACCCAACATTAGGAAAGAAACAAGGACACTAACTGATGCCTGCATGCCTCTGCACTGGTTACAGATTGTGGTGTGTGTGAATTCTCCAGTAAACAGGATCCTGACAGCTGAGACAGCTGCTGGATTTCAGCAGTGAAAGTGAGGCACACAGTGGCACCTGCCTGCTTGTTAAAGACACCATGAACTCTGTGAAACTTCACAGTGAATAACAGCTACGCCGTTGGTTTAGCGCAATTATTTAGCTGCCAATTTTATCCAAGGGATATAGAGTTGATTAAACTTTGCAGGGGACAATCCCCCCTGGAGCAATGCGGGGTTAAAGGCCTTGCTCAGGGGCCCAACAGCTGTACGGATCTTATCGTGGCTACACCAGGGACTTAACCACCAACATTCCAGTTCCCAATCTTGTACTATAGCCACTAGGCTACAGGCTGCTGTCTAGAATACAGATGAATTATCCAGTTTAAACTCCGGATGTTCAGCCAATTGGATGCATTAACATTACAACAAGCTAAAAAGAGAGGGTTCTTTTGTAGCTTTATTCATGAATGAGACGTATCTCAGCGACCTTGTTCCCGAACGTAGGCTGAATGGAAATGACACTTTTAGCGCTGTTGCTGTTGGCTTGAGTCACTTGCGCACTTGCGCAGGATCAAAACGGCTCTACAATGCATGAGAGACGGAAAGCTGCCAGGCCCGTTCGGTGGCCATCTTTCTCAGAGATGGTTGGCACGGAGATGGTTGGCATGGCACCCACCAGCCCTTGTTCATCTCTTAGGACTCCTGCTGATTGTACATCTGCCAGAGCACCCCACCCCCCACCAGGTTGCTTAATTATATCCCTCTCCCACTGGGGAGCGAAAGCTCATTTCCTGCTTGAAACGTGAAGCCACAAGCCTCCATTTTGGGCATCGCCCCTGTTGTCCTGCCGTACAACAATGCGGACGTGGGAAGAGTCCCGGTCGGCTCTCGGCGTTCTCGATTTTCCGAAGCACCGAGAGTTCCTTCGGCGCCCTCGAGGCGGGCGGTAGATTCTAAATATCCGAGCGATGCGTCAGGGAACCGGACCGGCCCGGTACGCCCACGAGGCCCAGCGAGCACGCCGTGCATCCCCCGTTACCATGGCGATTCACCAGAACCCAGCGGCTCTCTCTGCAGAAGCCTGATCCCCGCTCCCCCCCCCCCCCCTCCACCGAGTCCGCGGCGCGTTTGGCCGTTTGTGGCGGGGAGGAGGTGCACCTCTCCCCGTAGGTGCAGCGTGTGAGCCCAATGTCGCAGGAGAGAACTCACCAGAGTCACCGCAGCATTCATTCAATCAATCAATCGATTTTTATTCCTATAGCGCTTTTAACAAAGGGCCTTTGTCACAAAGCGGTTTTACAGGGAAACCGGGCGGCCTGTAGCGTAGTGGTTAAGGTAAATGACTGGGACACGCATGGCCGGGGGTTCAATCCCCGGCGTAGCCACAATAAGATCCGCAAAGCCGTTGGGCCCTTGAGCAAGGCCCTTAACCCTGCAATGCTCCAGACTTCTGCTTAGTCTAATCAACTGTACATTGCTCTGGATAAGAGCGTCTGCCATTAATGCAATGTAATGTAATGTAATGTAAAAACCGGTCCCCATGGCAACACCCATCCATCCATCCATTATCTGAACCCGCTTATCCTGAACAGGGTCGCAGGGGGGCTGGAGCCTATCCCAGCATACATTGGGCAAAAGGCAGGAATACACCCTGGACAGGTCGCCAGTCCATCGCAGGGCGCACACACACCATTCACTCACACACTCATACCTATGGGCAATTTAGACTCTCCAATCAGCCTAACGTGCATGTCTTTGGACTGTGGGAGGAAACCCACGCAGACACGGGGAGAACATGCAAACTCCGCACAGAGAGGCCCCGGCCGACGGGGATTCGAACCCAGGACCTCCTTGCTGTGAGGCGGCAGTGCTACCCACTGCACCGTCCGTGCCGCCCTAGGGCAACAGTGGCAAGGAAAAACTCAGCTAACAGGAAGCAAACTGGCCAACAGGAAGAAACCTTGAGCAGAACCTGACTCAGTAGGGGAACCCATCTGTCGCTGGTTGACCGGCTTGTTGAAAGAATGGTTTTAAATACAAACAGATGAGTTAAAGTACATAAATATCCAAAGCAGAGAGGTAGAGGGATGGCAGGAACACCAATGGGTGGCACTGTCACCACACCCAAACCCGGCTCTTTAGCTCAACAGGCTACCCAACAGCCCGTTCAAGCATCTGGCTTCTGATTGGTGCTCGCTGATTGTGCGACAGTATCTACAAACACATCGGAATAGTATACCACTGGGACCCATTAATGGATAAAGACCCACACCCACCCAGCATTGATGGCTACTACGGTAAAGATGTATTGATATTTTTCCATCTCTGAGTGCTTACTGTTAGCTGGCTGCACCGTGGTTTGCAGTGCAAGTCTGATTTTAATTCATGATTTTCTGAGTACTGCTTGGAGACCATTTGGGATTTGTGTTTTATGTGTATGCATATACATTTTCAACTGATAAAATGGGAACTGAATTGCTACGGTACTTGCACAGAAGGGATGAAAAGATACGATAACTACACACTGATGGAGAATGACACGCAGAGAAATACTGAAGAAGCATGTGGAAGCCATTTTGTAATTCTGTCGCAGTGCGGCTTGTAGGCGTTACGGAAACACGAGCGGGGCAGAATCTTTATTTTAGTGGGTAAAAAGGGGAGCAGGTACTTTCCTTTCTTCATTCACTTTATTTTAAGGCCCAGTTAAATATTTAAAAGTTATTCTTGTTTTGGGGAGGGAGGTTGTAAGGCTGTACCATGATCACTCCCCCTCCCCCCCCAACCCCTCTTCAGTACGTTTGAGTGTTCAGTCTCCACAGTTCACACGGTAGCGTGTTACGTAATACTCCTTCTTATTTTCCCAGTGCGCCCAGTACTCACTTCCTTTTCTTTTTCCCCACTCCGAGTCTGCAGCCTTCCGTCTCGAGAGAGCAGCACTTTAGAGAAAGCCTCTTTCAAGCACACACGCACTTCACTGGAGCAGGTCCAAGGGAAAGCAGTGCTCAGGGATTAATGCTGTGCCCACACGCAGGTCCAGGGGAAAGCAGTGCTCAGGGATTAATGCTGTGCCCACACGCTGGATTTGAACCCGCAGCCCTGTCTTCGGCCCGGCTCTTGCCAAGCCGCACGTGGCTCCGGCACGTGACTCGCCAACTCTCGTCCTCTGTTCCTCGGCTCGCTTCCCTTTCCAAACGTCTAGATTTCTTGGCATAGTTCTGAATGAGAACAGCGATTCCCTTGAACCCAAAAACAGTGAACACCTGAACAAAAAAAAAAATTCAGGATTTCTTTTTTAAGACATGCCATGCCACATCTGTTCCCTCTTTCAGTCTCAAAATCCCCTTACAGTCGCCACTTTGTTTCATCCTGTTGACGGATGCATCACACTCATGAAGGCGGATAAGTAAGGATGGATTCCGATGCAGAAAATAACACAAACGAAGACAGCCCAAGACAATATCTGCCCGTGTGCAAACATTGTGCTGAATGACATTAATATCTGCCTGTCTGTGTACATTGTGCTGAATTACATTAATATCTGCCTGTCTGTGTACATTGTGCTGAATGACATTAATATCTGCCTATGTATGTTGTGTCTGAAAGACATTCATATCTGCCTGTCTGTGTATATTGCACTGAATGACATGAATATCTGCCTGTCTGTGGTACATTGTGCTGAATGACATTAATATCTGCCTGTCTGTGTACATTGTGCTGAATGACATGAATATCTGCCTGTCTGTGTACATTGTGCTGAATGACATTAATATCTGCCTGTCTGTGTACATTGTGCTGAATGACATTAATATCTGCCTGTCTGTGTACATTGTGCTGGATGACATGAATATCTGCCTGTCTGTGTACATTGTGCCGAATGACAGGATTTGAGTTTCTTTGGTTGTATCGATCCTCTAATCAATGGAACGGGCAAAGGGAGAGGCACCTCGCTCGATAGAAACCTTGTTTTTAAATTCAGGTCAGTTTGTGAAATGGATGAACAGCCAGAATGGAAACAATGATCAATATCTGGTTCTCTCTGAATCACTCCCTGTATCTTCTCTCTGTCTGTCTATCTCTGTCTCTCTATGCCCCTCTTTCTCTCTCTATCTCCCCCTCTCTCTGAATCTCTGCAGCAAACACCCCCAGGTTCTTTCTCCCTGACAAGCTCTGCAGCTCTGTGTTCAGAAAGCCTTCTTCCCCATGTCTGCTTTGTGTCTCTAAGCTTTGAACTGGAAGACGGCCCTGTGTGAAGTAGGTACTTAACAGAGGAAAACAGAGATTTATTTATTTAAATACATAACATAACAAGCCAACAAAGATCAAGCCCAATCTATTTCTGCCTGAGTGTGTGTGTGTGTGTGTGTGTGTGTGTGTGAGAGACACGAATCTGCACAAAATGGCCGGTGCGCTTTTACCCCAAAATCGTGACCCTTCAAGACACTTGAAATGCCAGTAAATAGCAGAGTTCTCTGAAATGAATACGTAATTAAATGAATAGCCTCAGGTTTGTGCTTTGTATGGCTTTGATAACAGCATCTTGGTGAGCAGACTCAAGCACACTCCCAGGCACACGCTCTATGTTCTTCTCTCCGATACGCTGAGCAAATGCCTGCCGGAGCGATGTGCTAGAAAAGGTTTTCTTTTTTTAGATATGCATTTATTTTATCAACTCTGCTGATTGGATTGTGCTTAAAGGGAAGAGAAAGACATTTGCCATTGGTTGTCCCTGACAAGGTCAAAAAACTAATTAAAAATATGGGGTGGGGGGGTGAATTGAGTGTTTGGCCCTGGGAACAGAGGGTAGCTGACACAGCAGAGGTTCCCAGCCTTTTCGAGGAGGCAGGGGTGGGGGTATGGTTGGGGTAGGAGGGGGCGGGAGGTTTGGGAGTGCAGCAGGAAGAGAGGATATCCTGGAGAGCACTGGGAGCACTGGGAGAATGAAACAGGACTTTCTGTCTTCTTTAGGAATGAGCTGGGGAGGAGTGTGTTTATGCATGTGCATGTGTGTGTATACAGTCAGGTCCATAAATATTGGGACATCGACACAATTCTCCTCTTTTTGGCTCTATACTCCACCACAATGGATTTGAAATGAAACGAACAAGATATGCTTTAACTGCAGACTTTCAGCTTTAATTTGAGGGTATTTACACCCAAATCAAGTGAACGGTGTAGGAATTACAACAGTTTGTATATGTGCCTCCCACTTTTTAAGGGACCAAAAGTAATGGGACAAACTAACAATCATAAATCAAACTTTCACTTTTTAATATTTGGTTGCAAATCCTTTGCAGTCAATTACAGCCTGAAGTCTGGAACGCATAGACATCACCAGACGCTGGGTTTCATCCCTGGTGATGCTCTGCCAGGCCTCTACTGCAACTGTCTTCAGTTCCTGCTTGTTCTTGGGGCATTTCCCCTTCAGTTTTGTCTTCAGCAAGTGAAATGCATGTTCAATCGGATTCAGGTCAGGTGATTGACTTGGCCATTGCATAACATTCCACTTCTTTGCCTTAAAAAACTCTTTGGTTGCTTTCGCAGTATGCTTCGGGTCATTGTCCATCTGCGCTGTGAAGCGCCGTCCAATGAGTTCTGAAGCATTTGGCTGAATATGGGCAGATAATATTGCCCGAAACACTTCAGAATTCATCCTGTTGCTTTTGTCAGCAGTCACATCATCAATAAATACAAGGGAACCAGTTCCATTGGCAGCCATACATGCCCACACCATGACACTACCACCACCATGCTTCACTGATGAGGTGGTATGTTTTGGATCATGAGCAGTTCCTTTCCTTCTCCATACTCTTCTCTTCCCATCATTCTGGTAGTTGATCTTTGTCTCATCTGTCCATAGGATGTTGTTCCAGGACTCTAAAGGCTTTTTTAGATGTTGTTTGGCAAACTCTAATCTGGTCTTCCTGTTTTTGAGGCTCACCAATGGTTTACATCTTGTGATGAACCCTCTGTATTCACTCTGGTGAAGTCTTCTCTTGATTGTTGACTTTGACACACATATACCTACCTCCTGGAGAGTGTTCTTGATCTGGCCAACTGTTGTGAATGGGTTTTTCTTCACCAGGGAAAGAATTCTTCTGTCATCCACCACAGTTGTTTTCCGTGCTCTTCCGGGTCTTTTGGTGTTGCTGAGCTCACCGGTGCGTTCTTTCTTTTTAAGAATGTTCCAAACAGTTGATTTGGCCACACCTAATGTTTTTGCTATCTCTCTGATGGGTTTGTTTTGATTTTTCAGCCTAATGATGGCTTGCTTCACTGATAGTGACAGCTTTTTGGATCTCATATTGAGAGTTGACAGCAACAGATTCCAAATGCAAATAGCACACTTGAAATGAACTCTAGACCTTTTATCTGCTCCTTGTAAATGAGATAATGAGGGAATAACACACACCTGGCCATGGAACAGCTGAGCAGCCAATTGTCCCATTACTTTTGGTCCCTTAAAAAATGGGAGGCACATATAGAAACTGTTGTAATTCCTACACCGTTCACCTGATTTGGATTTAAATACCCTCAAATTAAAGCTGAAAGTCTGCAGTTAAAGCATATCTTGTTTGTTTCATTTCAAATCCATTGTGGTGGTGTATAGAGCCAAAAAGAGGAGAATTGTTTCGATGTCCCAATATTTATGGACCTGACTGTATGTGAGCATGTGTGCATGTGAGCGTGTGTGTGTGTGTGTGTGTGTGAGTGTGTGGGTGTGTGTGTGATGAGGTGTATGTGTATGACATGTTGTCTGTGTGTGCGTGTGTCTGTATGTGACACCTGTGCATGTGTGTGTGACAGATGTGTGTGAGTGTGTGTCTGTATGTTTGCATGTGCGTGAGTGTATGTGTGTGTGTGTGTGTGCGTGAGTGTGTGTGCGTGCGTGTTTGTGTGTGTGTGATGTCATGTGGTGTGAATGAGAGAGAGAGAGAACAATGGTGTGAAAGCGGGTAGGTTAGCACGCCCCAGCAGACACAGCCCACAGCCGAGAGCAGAGCTGGGTAGAGCTTGTCTCAGGACTCTGTCCCAGCTTCCTCTGGGGTCTCTCCCACCATGTTAAGTACAGGCAGAACACTTACATCTGCAACATCAGAAAACCCCCCCCACTGGACTCCACCATACCAGCCCTCAAGTCAAAAACCACGCAGCCACTGATCAAACCAGGGTCTCCCATCTCACAGAGTCACCTCCAGGAACCATCAGCCGTGGGGAGGGCTTTTCCAGCACAGGAAAAAACATTCTGTCGCATTCCAGGGGAGGAAGTAAACACACGGAAAGGTGTGTGGGTTGGCACTAAATTTAGCCCGATGGGATCGCCAGATGCAGCCTCCTCTTCCTGATGTGTGGGTCACCATAGTCGCATAATGCTTCCTGATTCAGACACACAGACAGGCAGATACTAACGTCATTCAGCACAATGCACACAGACAGGCAGATATTAATGTCATTCAGCACAATGTACACAGACCGGTGGATATTAATGTCATTCAGCACAATGTACACAGACAGGCAGATGTTCATGTCATTCAGACACACCAGCACATGTGCACTTCATATTTAAATTAAGACTGCCGAGTGAGTTATGAGTGAAATATGACTTCATACGTCTTGTTTTATATGCCTTTGCACAATGGCAGCCTGACAGCAAAACTGGGCACAAAACTGGGCACAAAGTGAATATTTCATATATATATTTCATATATATATATATATATATATAAAAGCACGATAAACGGAAATTTATTGACAAAAGAAAAAAGGTTGGAGCCGTGGAGGTGGGTTCTGTTGCCAGGACAACATTACTGTTCTCGTATTCCTTTTCAGGAAATGTGCGGTGATGGAAAGGTTTAATCTCGCTGGAACCTCTCCTCTCAGAGAGCACAGCTCTGTATGCATCCCCGCACCTCCAGACACCAGTTTAAAGAACTTAAAGGACTTTAAAGGTCTCCTGCTTCAAATGGCTGCCTTTTGAGACAAACAGAGTGGCAGTAGCCGTGATTAATGTGACCGGTCATTTGTGTCCCTGACTCCAGAAGACGCAGAGTAATTTATGGACCACAGTGGATGAACCAGTGATAAACACTTCAGCACTTGATTTTACGCCTGAGCATTTCTTGGGAAATAAAAACATCTATATCTTTGTCTTTAGTGCTGGGGGGGGGGGAAATCCAACCTCGGAAAAAAGAAAAGAAAAAGGTAATACATTTAGAATTTTTTATTTTATTTATTTGCTGTCAAACATGAATGGAGTCCAATGGGAAAGTATAGTTATCACTAGGGGGCGACTTCATATCACTTGGTGGAATGAGTAGCTCGTTGGGTGGCACTGGAAGAGGTCCCGCTGACACAGGAAGTCACAGCTTCACAGGAAGTTCAGGAATTTCTCACAATCAGGACCCAGGTGTTTCACTCAAAGCTGCCCACATACCTGCTCATTATTGAATACAGTACATACCATCATGTGCAAAAGTCTTAAGCACAAAAGATTTTATATAAATATAAATTTTGTCTTTTTAATTTATTTATTGTTTTTGGCATTAGTGTGTCAGTAGAAATGAGCAAAATTTGAGGTTTCCAAACATTCATTTTCCAAAAAAATTAAATTGTATTTAATGAAATAAAATAGCAATCGACCACTTTTAGGATAAAAAAGTTAATTGAGGCTTTCTGGGATTACCTGGAGAGCCAGAAGCAAGCAGGACAGATGAACTGTAGTTCTCCAATGTGTTTGGGACAAACTACCAGCTGATTTTCTTATAGAACTGCGGGGCAGTGTACCTCAGAGAGCTGATGCAGTTTTTAAGGTGAAGGATGATCACAACAAATATTGATTTGATTTTGTTTTTATCTGTTCACTGCTCTTTATAGATATTTTAGAAACTTTTCATTTCATTATTTTTGAAAGCTTGACTGAATTTAGCTTTACTGATTATTTATACATGTGCCAAAGACTTTTGCACAAGACTGTATACATTACATTCCTATGTTAATAATAACTGATAATTCCTGTTGAAGAGAGAATGGGGCTGCCTTTTTGAGCCCAGAGCTTCACTGCCCCCCTGGCATCACCACGGGGAAGGAAAGGGAGGCTTCTGGTCCTTCTCTGGCTCTGGTAGGGGTGAAGGTCAAAGGTCGCGATCTGCCATTCCCCCGCCCCCCGCAGCGCAGTCACACTCCTCACGCGTGCCCCCGGGGCGCGCCGTCCTGTTCCCATAGAGACCGCCCTGCAGCCGAGCAGGACTCCCCGCGAGCTGACTCAAAGGGCGCCCTCGCTGGCCAGCTGCATTCTGGGAAATGGAATATCGAATTTGGTTCTGCAGTTAATGGGTGAAAAGTAAAGTCAAGGTTAAGCGAGGGCCCCTGCCTCTGCTACAAAGCAGGTTTACTGAGGGCCCTGACCCAGGAGGCCTGACCTGTGCATCTCAGCAGGCCTGTGCTTTTCAGAGGGGCGGCCTGTAGCGTAGTGGTTAAGGTACATGACTGGGACCCACAAGTTCGGTGGTTCGATAAACGGTAAATGGCAGGCATTTATATAGCGCCTTTATCCAAAGCGCTGTACAATTGATGCTTCTCCATTCACCCATTCATACACACACTCACACACCGACGGCGATTGGCTGCCATGCAAGGTGCTGACCAGCTCGTCAGGAGCATTTTGGGGGTTATGTGTCTTGCTCAGGGACACTTCGACACAGCCTGGGCGGGGGATTGAACCAGCAACTCTCCGACTGCCAGACGACTGCTCTTACTGCCTGAGCCATGGATAAGAGCCACAACAAGATCCGCACAGCCACTGAGCACTTGAGCAAGGCCCTTAACCCTGCATTGCTCCAGGGGAGGATTGTCGCTTTGAAGTCACTTTGGATAAAAGCGTCATTGGGCAGGTGCTGACATAGGAAAAAGTGCACCCCCCCAATGACAGTACAATCCATGTTTGTGAATGTGCATGCTTGTGTTACTGGATTTCACCAAGTCGACTCAATGGCAGAAGCCTGATATACTATACAGTGGGATCCCGGATTATTGGCACCCTTAATGAAAATGAATAAAAAAGACAGCACAGATAATAGTATATGTTATGTTCAAACATATGGGCAAACTGTACACTTTTATTTCGATACATTTAACATTAACATTTCAATGTTTTTTATTCAGTGATTTCATTTTGATGAAAACTATGTGTGTCAAAATGATTGGCAAATATTGAAACAATTATTGTAAATAAAATCAAGGAACTAGAGATTCGTCTCAAGGAACTATTTTGTGTCATTCAATCACTTCTTGTTTGATTAAATATAGTATAAAAGTATAAACCAGGGGTTTATTTTTTATGAGAAAAATGTAAGACTTTGCTTGATCCTATTTCCATATTAATAAAACACACCACACATGATGGAAAAATAAAGCTTATGTCAATAACTATTATTTTCTCGCTTACAGTAATTTTGTGCATAGTTCTGGAGCCCACTGTATATTAAAGCAGTGGCTAGTGAAGGTTCCAAGTCACGAAAGCTATGTTTGCATGTTGTGTGTGTGTGTGTGCGCGTGCGTGTGGCTTGTGTGTGTGTGTGTGTGTGTGTGCGTTTGTGCATGTCGTGTGTGTGTGTGTGTGTGTGTGTGCGCGTGCGTGTGGCTTGTGTGTGTATGTGTGTGTGTGCATTTGTGCATGTCGTGTGTGTGTGTTTGGCTTTGGCCTTTGTTTTTAATGTGAGTGGGGCCGAGAATGACTGCCCTTTGATTCAATAAGGGAGAAATAAAGGAGAGATACTCTGAAGGCATAAGGGCACTTTCTCTGGAGAAGGCAGTCGGGCCGGCTGGTTGGGGTCCACGTGCCTGCACTTGAGGGGTCTGAACCAGGACGGATGGCCTGGGCACCACTTCCATGACCATTCTCTGTATCTGCGGCAACAATCCACATCCACATACACACCCACCAGCTCCGCGGTCAGGGGATCTCACTGCTGCTTCAGACAGTGCCCATCGCACGCGGCTGTGAAACCACTTCACTGGCCTGGCCACTCAGCCATGCACTAGAGCATTAGCACATCAGGGAGGGAGGAAAGGTCTGTGTTTTAAAAGCATCGCTGCAATAACAGTCCCAGTGGTCACAAACCCCATTCCCACACAAATCATTTATGAGCCACCAGCTGCTTCATGCTCAGGACCGCAACTGTCATTTTCGGACGTCTTCTGAAGAAAAAGAGCCGTTAACCCGTCCAGATAAAGAAAAAAAAAAACACAAAATCCCGGCCTTTGTGTGTTTAAACAATCCAAGAAAAAGGGAAGACATTTTTTTTTGTTTTGTTAAGGATTACATAACAGTTCTATCATTTGTGCCAGGCAGCAAATTGTTTTCGCGTACCGTCTGTCAGTTTTGTGTGTTGATTTGAACCCGAGGTTTGGGGTTATGGAGACCATCCAGGAAGAGGCGTTCACATCACCTTGGGGGTCTGTCCTCAGATGCTGTGTTATTACTGGCTGGAGTTGCTACTGTTAAGAGAGGTGCTTTCATCTGGGGAGATGCTTCTAAGGATCTGGAAGAGAAGTTAACTTCGGCACTAGTCTTTCCTGATCCTTATCTACAGAGAAAACACATTCAGGGACGGCAGGAGCGGAGGGGAGGGGCCGGCAGAGAGGGGGCAATCGGCCAATCCGCCGTTTGTTCAATGTCCCACAATGCCCTTCTCAGGAAGGGAGGCTACGAGCACTTGTGTCACCGAGAGGTGACAAAATGAAGCTGAACCTCAGACAGTTGGAAGGGTCTCCGCACACCATGTCCAAACACACCTTGTCTTTCCCCGAAACCACCGTCCTTGGTTGGTTTCAATGTAATACAATTTGTTGCAGTTACACCGAGCAGATGTGTTCTAGTGTAAATGCATTTTTTAAAACCAGATCACTAACAGGAGAAGCTGATGTGCTAACCACTAGATTGAACCGCTACACTAAACCAGCAGTGTGGTGTAGTCCATCTCCCAAGCAAACGTGCCTCTGCTCCAGTTATTTAAGATCTAAGCTTCCCTTTAGCACCCCCAGTTGACATTTGATTTAGAAACTGCAGCGAAGTGTGCCCATGAGAACTTAATTGTGCTTCTGCAACTAAGCAATCAGGTCTGTGGTATATCCCCTGAGACCAGGTAGATTGAGCAGCTCAGCTTTGCTAGTATTTGGAGGGCCTGCACTGCTGCACATGCAGAGGATCATTTCTACTGCCTAGGCTGATCTCTTGCTTCAAGGCCCAAGTCCTTGTGTTCTTAACACTTGAAACTGGACTTCCCGCTAAGGTCTCTAAGAGTGTCTGCCCCGAATACCTATAATGCAGTGTAATGCCTCAGCCACACGGGGGCAGTATTGGGGGATCTGACCCCAGGGGAGGTTTGGCTTTGCCGTCTTTGCGAAACTCCGGGGAAACTCTGTGCAGAGTGACATCACCGCAGGGCACGACATCGCCGGAGTGCGTGCAGTGCTGACATCATGGCTTGCGCAGGAGTGACACCGTCGCTGCATTCGTGAGGTCGTCAGGGCGTGGCGTGAGGTCATCAGGGCGCGCCGCGCGTGCGACCCAGTCTCCGGGGGACCCCCGGGGAGGCCGACCGGCTGCGGCTCTGACCCCCCCCCCCCCCCCCCCTCGCGTGTGGGACTGTCACGCGTGTCACGCCTACCATGCAAACACCGTCTGCTCTGGCCGAGAGAAGTCCATCTGCGGCTCACAGCCAGGGTCACACACCCCCGACTCAACCAGGAAGAGAACAAACACAAACTTCTTCTGCCCTTTTTCCATGTCTATATACAGTGGCTTCAGAAAGTATTCAGACCCCATCACCATTTGCACACTTTATTATGTTGTAGGTTTGAAATTGCCATTTTGCCCATCCATCTACACTCAATAACCTATAATGTTAAGGTGTTTTTAGAAATTTTTACGAATGTATTAAAATTCCAAAAACTGAAATCTCTCCAAGCTTTTGGAGAGATTTGTTATTCAGCTAGCGCTTTCAGCCAAAGCTATTACAGTCGAATAGACTAAGGCAGGGGACAATCCCCCCCTGAAGCAATGTGAGGATCTTATCGTGGCTACACCGGGGGTTGAACCACCAACTATCTGGGTCCGAGTCATGCACCTTAACCACCAGGCAACCAGGCCGCCCCTGGTTAACGCTTGGGTCCTCCTGAAGCCTGGAGCCCCACCTACACGGTCACGTATTGCCTCTGGCTGTTCCCTGACTGGCCCAAGACCTCGTCCGGGACCCGTCCTCTCCTTTGGATTTTGCATTTTAGGATACCCCCCCCCCCCCAGCAATCTCTGGGGTGATCTCAAGTTCATCTCAAACAGAAGCAGGGAAATAATTGTGCAATAAACCCGTCAAAGCCCCTGAATACGGAGAACACATCATTTATTGAGCTCCTTCAAAATCCCAACGCATACCTTCTTCTTCTAAACAAACTGCCAATAAAAACCGTGTAGAAGCCAAACAAGGATTTTATTATATTCTTGCATCTATGAAACAATCGCTGCCCACTCAAACAGCAGGATAATGGGAAACTACAGAGCCGCAAACACAATGAAATCTCCTGGGTCTAGCGCTATGCTATGGGGCGCATTGTGCTATACAGCCAAACTCAAATTTAGTGCAAGGCATTATCACGCTCTTATCTTGCAAAAAAAACTACTTGCAGTTTACATTTTATTTTCTTTTAGATGCTATCCACTTCTCTTCCATTACTGTACCTACACCCCATCCGAACAGCACCGTGATTAAGACATGGCTGTCAGCTGCTCTGTTATCTCCATTGCCAGCTGTACAATCCATTTATAGTAAAAAAAACAAAAAACTCCAATCATTAGGATACATGGCAGTAATGTTATGGTAAGTGCCTCACAAAACAATTTTCTTGATGTTTCCATTAGAGCACATTAACATTAAAAAAGTTTAATGTCTGATTCCAAATTTTGTGTTTCTTTGCCTAATGCATGAAAGTTAGCAAAAAAAAAAATAGTGAATTAAGTTGACAGCTCTGGAAAATGCAGACCTAGTTAACTACAGGAACTACTACAGGAAATCTCTGACCAAATACCGCCTTTTTCCCTTTAAGCATAATTGGTGTGAAATAGTGCTCCACTCCAGTGTAGTTGCCAATGGTCAACCGTAGCTGTCAAATGGTTATCAATAACATTCTCACAGCCTTTCCTCCAACTGAGATGGGTGCGTAGGGGGTTGGACCCAAAATGCACGACTCAGAAACAGGTGTAATAAAGTCCCGTTAGGGCTTTATTCAGGGAGAGTCCAGTGAGCGTAGTCAAAAAACAAGCAAAGTTCATACATGTAAAATCCAGCCAAAACCAAAGTACAGTACCGAGGGAGAAGGCAGTCTCGTAATCGGTACACCATGCAAAAAGTCCGGTAGCCAGGAAAGCTCTCATGGGGTTGCAGTTTGTGAGAGGTGGCTTGGAGGGGAATGTCCTTAGTGGACAGCCAGACGGAGTCACCTGGTTTGTAGGCTGGGGCTGGAGTGCGGTGGCGATCAGTGAAGCGCGGCCTTGGCGTCCCTCCAAATCTTGGCGCAGCGTTTCATGTGGGTGGCAAGGGAGGGAACAGCGATCTCAGCTTCTTGGTCGGGAAACAATGGAGGTTGGTAGCCTAGAGAGATCTCGAAGGGAAACTTTCCGGTGGCAGCGCAGGGTAGGGTGTTGTGCGCGTACTCAACCCAGGTGAGCATCTTGCTCCATGAGGCCGGATTCTTGGCAGAAACACAACGTAAGGCAGCTCCTAAATCCTGGTTGGCCCTCTCGGTTTGCCCATTGGACTAGGGGTGTTAGCCGGATGAAAGGCTAGCCATGGCACCGAGGGACAGACAGAAAGCTTTCCACACTTGTGAAATGAATTGTGGGCCACGGTTGGATACAATGTCTGAGGGGATTCCATGGATGCGGAACACTTCCTTGACTAGTACGTCTGCGGTCTCTTGGGCAGTGGGTAATCCAGGTAGGGGGATGAAGTGGGCCGCCTTACTGAATCTGTCCACTACGGTGAGGATGGTGGTGTTACCCTCGGAAAGGGGAAGTCCGGTAACAAAGTCCACCCCGATGTGGGTCGGCTGGGCACAGGCAGAGGTTGGAGTAGACCAGCAGGGGCTTGGTGGGAGGCCTTGTTTCTGGTGCAGGTGGTGCATGCCTTGATGAAGCGCCTGGTGTCAGGGATCATGGAGCTCCACCAGAACTTCCGCTTAAGCACCGCCAAGGTGCGGGTAAAGCCGGGATGGCAGGACAAGAGAGACGAATGAGCCCATTGAAGCACCTGTGTCCGAGCAGCTGATGGGACGTAGAGGCGTATTCCGGGGTTGGCCCTCTGGATCACCGCCTGTATCTTCCAGGTTACGGAAGCGACAGTGCAGGAACCCGGGAGAATGTTCTCAGGTACCTCACACTCAGGACAGGTGTCGAATTGTCAGGACAGGGCATCTGGCTTGACGTTCTTAGAACCCGGGCGGTAAGTGAGAGTGAAGTTGAATCTTCCGAAGAACAGCGCCCATCTAGCTTGGCGTGAGTTCAGTCTTTTGGCCGTCTGGAGGTATGCCAAGTTCTTATGGTCGGTCCAGACGATGAAAGGCTTCTCAGATCCCTCCAGCCAATGCCTCCACTCCTCTAGTGCTAGTTTGACTGCGAGGAGTTCTCAATTTCTCACGTCATAATTTCTCTCCGCTGGTGAGAGCTTCTTGGAGAAGAAAGCACATGGGTGTAACCGGTTGTTGGCGGCAGAGACTTGACAGCGCGGCTCCCATCCCAGTGTCGGATGCATCAGTCTCCACAATAAACTGACGAGTGGGATCGGGGTGCACCAGGATAGGGGCGACAGAGAACAGTCTCTTAATCTTTACCCCATCGGAATGGCATGGCAGTGGATGTGAGCTTGGTGAGGGGGGAGACAACTTGGCTGTATGATCTGACAAATCGCCGGTAAAAGTTGGCGAATCCCAAGAAGCGTTGGAGTTGTTTCCAAGTGGAAGGCGTAGGCCAGTCAGTGACCGCTTGAATCTTCCTGGGATCCGCCCTGATCTGTCCCTTCTCCAGAATGAAGCCAAGGAACTCGATAGTGTTGGTGTGGAAGACACACTTCTCCGCCTTGACAAACAATTTATTCTCCAAAAGTCTCTGGAGAACTTGCCTGACGTGAATCTCATGTTCCTTGGCATTGGTGGAGTAAATTAGAATGTCGTCCAGGTAAACAAATACGTGTCGGCCCAGTAAGTCCCGAAGAACATCATTGACTAACGCCTGGAACACGGCAGGTGCGTTAGTGAGGCCAAATGGCATGACCAGGTACTCAAAGTGTCCGAGGGAGGTATTGAAGGCGGTCTTCCACTCATCACCCTCTCGGATACGAACCAGGTGGTAAGCTTTGCGTAGGTCTAACTTGGTGAAGATGGTGGCATCGTGTAGAGGGTGAAAAGAGTCCATCAATGGCAGAGGGTATTTGTTTTTTACTGTAATATTGTTTCTCTGAAGTCAATGCAGGGAGGCAATGAACCATCCTTCTTCTGCACAAAGAAGAATCCGGCACCCACGGGTGAGGAGGATGGGCGAATCAGTCCATTGGCTAGGCAGTCCCTAATGTATTTCTCCAGGGCCTCCCTTTCAGGTCTGGAGATGTTGTAGAGACGGCTTGACGGGAGTGTGGAACCGGGTAGCAGCTCGATGGCGCAGTCGTAGGGTTGATGAGGGTGGGAAACATGATGTGACAAACATGAAACGTGACACCAACACTGTCTAAAATTATATCTCAGGTGGAATTTCAGCAAAGAAGTTTTTTTAGAGTTGACGCGAGGCATCATTTCCTGTTTAACTTCAGTCCTGGTGTGGTTTCCTGACAGACCAGGTAGCTCTGGGTTCCAGAGTGGTAAAACAGGAAATGAACGGAAGGAAAACAGGGCTCAGCCATTTTGGAAACACTGAGCAATTTCTCAGTTGCCACCCATTATACCTTCCCTTTACGTATACAAGCCAAAATGCTAACGATAACAATACGACAACAGTATGTCATTTAACAGTAATGCAATCAAGAAGATTAAAATGATGCAGGAACCCATTGCACTGTCATATTGTGATTTGGACATTTAAACAAAGACTACTAAACTAATTATTTGGTTGCCTATGATAATTTTTGTTTTTAAATGTGCAGCTATGAACTCCCATGGCCAGTATCTGAATCTGCATGTCGGTTTTACTGTGTGATGGTGGACAGTGTGTGTCAAAGGTGCATGCACAGCAACAAGAAGCAGTCCAGGCTCTGTATGGCAGGGTTTGTTAGTGCAAGTTTGTCACAATGAGGGGTGATCATCATATTGTAGAAGGGTTTGGGGGTGAGTATTGTAGAAGAGTTTGGGGTGAGTACTGTAGAATAGCTTGGGGATGAGTACTGCAGAGGAGTTTGGGATGAGTACTGTAGAAGAGTTTGGGGATGTGGGTGTGGAGGTGGGAGTGTCGGAATTTGTTCACACTGAGTTAATTCCAGGATGACAGGATATGCAGGTGGCTGCAGTTTCCTGATTTCATGGCAGGAGATTTATGCCTGACGGGAGTTTCCTTTTCTTCTCTCAGCTGTTGTCTGAAGGTCAGGCCCACCCACCCTCTCCACCAGACCACACTCAGCCATAGCTTCTGCCCCAGACACATACCAAACCACCACCACTACTCTCTCTCTCTCTCTCTCTCTCTCTCTCTCACACACACACACACACACACACACCTCTTTTTTCAAATTTCCAAGTTGGTGTTCTAGAATTAGATTGCTTTTAATTACAAGTTGTGATTGCTATGTCAGCATTATATATAGTGTTCAGATAAGGTTAATTCTAATAACATTACATTATATTAATGTAATGTAATGTAATGTAATGTAATAACCAACTGTATGTTTGATCTGCACCTTAAAGCAGTGATGTTCATTCCTGGTAGTGGAGAGCCACATGGTCTGCTGGTTTTTGTTTTTGCCTTAATAGCAGCTACCAATTCAGACCCAAGAAAATAGGAGGTGAGTTAACTTTGTAATAAACTGCTGTGTGTGTGTGCATGCCTGTGCGTGTGTGTGCTCTAACAATACTCCTGTGCAGGATTACCTCATTAATTAAGTGCTGAGTAACAGCAAAAACCAGCAGGACCAGGAGTGAAGACCACAGCATAATGGGCTAAGATAAGCCCAGTGCACAGAGTTATAAGACCATGGATGGCACAGCCTAGTACCAGACTGTCCCACTCCTGGTGAAATATGTATGAGATACTGAAAGCAGGGCAGCAGGATCAGACCACTGCTGCACCATCACATAGGAGAACTTCATGGTATTTCCACAGTATAAGACAATGACTTCTCTTAGAGCCCTGACTCACATGTGCATGCGATCCAGCCCTGGTAGAGGAGCCTGGGCCCGCAGCGCTGTCATTCTGCCCTTAGGGGGCGCTGTGAATGCACACAGAGGAGCACGGCAGCCAGGGAGCTGAGAGGATGATGAGAACAGAGCGGAGGGGAGAGGGTTTGAGCGCGGCGGTTGTTAAGGTCGCCAGGGTGGTCTCCGTGAGAGCTGGTTAAAAGCGATGAGTCATGAGGAAGCGCAGGCGAAAGTCCAGAATCGCACAAAGCCACAAAAATCAATAAACCTGGAAGATGAGGGGGATTCACTCAACGAAACATCTCTGCCACCGCTGCAGGGATTTACTGCTAATGCATTCCGGCTTGCAGCCAGTTTTACATTTTTGCCCAATTCTTTTTCATTCTCACCTTGTTTGGCATGAGCAGGTGTAGGACCGCTGCATCCTGGCAGCACTCTGTGTCAGTTGTGGAAGGGAGGTGTGAAGTCCAGGGGTCAGAAAGTAAAGTCCTGTCCTGCTAATTCTGTCCAACAACTCAGCCATTTGATTTTAGTTCCACTTACTGGCTGAAGAATTGTCCTCATTAGCAAATCCAGATGGTTGGAACAAAATACTGGGAGGGGATTTTACTTTCTGAGCCTGGACTTTACACCTCTGGCACAGACCAGAAGTGCTGTGGTCATGCTGCGCTCATGCTGCGCTTGTGCTGCGGTCATGTTGTGGTTGTGCTGCGGTTGTGCTGCGGTTGTGCTGCGGTCATGTTGTGGTTGTGCTGCGGTCGGTAATGCACCACCAAGTAGGGCTGCAGTCTGCAGTGAGCGCTGGCATGGTCAAGGTTTTTCACGTTTTTTTATTATTACTATTGTAAATCAGTGTTGTAGACTCTTTCAGTTGCCAGTAGTGACAGTGACATCAGCATTAGAATGTTCAGTCAAGACCATTCTAATCACATCCTGTATTTGTGATCTCGCACCTGAAAGGCCCACTCAGTTACATCCGGTTGCTTTTTGACAGAAATCGTGTGCATGGCAACGTAAATACCTTGGTGAATCACGGTACTTGTACCTTCTAACATCTTGAATCGGCGCCTTGGTAACCCGGGCAACAACTTTGCTTAGCCCACTGAGCTCAGTGATACTGGGCCTTTGTTACTGTTCTGGTTCGCAAGGCTACTGTGGCAGTGTCCAGCACATCTGAGGTAGCTAGGCATAGTTTATTTGGTGAAACGGTAGTTTACTATTAATTTCGATATCTTACCTGAGGAGTGAGTGATGCATTTGTTTCCATGGTGATAAGAATTCCAAAACGTCCATTGTTAAAAACAAAGAATAAGGATGAAATACGGAAAGCAGAAGATGACCAAGAGAGCCCGGATACTTATTTTAAATACTTCAATAGCTTCTCAAGTACTTTTTATGAGGTTCTTTACCCTCTCCTTATTAGAAGAATTACTCTATACTAGTGCACCATTTGTCGTTTTGCTCATTGTAACCCATTAGCATTATATTAACGACTGAAATT